>NC_137937.1:5514057-5696057 GCF_963969265.1 Rhamphochromis sp. 'chilingali' | reverse complement strand
CAATAATGATCACTAACAAGAACGAATAGGCCTCAGCCCTGTCAAGTTAAAAGATCTTTTAGAATCTTCAGCAACACTTAGTAAAAATATATAAATTTGAGCCTGTACAGTGGGGCAAAAAAGTATTTAGTCAGCCACCGATTGTGCAAGTTCCCCCACCTAAAATGATGACAGAGGTCAGTAATTTGCACCAGAGGTACACTTCAACTGTGAGAGACAGAATGTGAAAAAAAATCCATGAATCCACATGGTAGGATTTGTAAAGAATTTATTCGTAAATCAGGGTGGAAAATAAGTATTTGGTCAATAACAAATATACAACTCAATACTTTGTAACATAACCTTTGTTGGCAATAACAGAGGTCAAACGTTTACTATAGGGCTTTGGAGCGTGATGTCACGGGGGGTGGGCGTGGAAAGGATTTTGGCCCGATCCGCCATTTTGGGGGTCTAGCGCAAGTGAAAAGGGAGCGAAGTCACACACAACACCGGCAAGAGAATAAGGTTGAAAATGGTTTATCTTTTCATTCTTTCCCAACCTGGAAGCAACATGAGGCAGCTCGTGTATTGATGTTACCAAACGAAGGCGTCTAGCCTGGATAGCAGCTGTGAGACGAGCTGACGTGCAGTTCTCTTCCATCTCCAGATATCTGTTGGTGCTCCAGACATTTTCATTCCGGTAAGTTCTAAATATGTTCATATCACTCTTTATAGCCTATTAGTTTTATTTTCGATGCGCTCTGAGGTCATAGCAAATTAGAACAAACATCCTACTGAGTGATTTTGCAGAACTACCTTCTATCTATAGAGATGCTAATTATTTGGCATTATTGCAGCAAACCAGCCTATGAAATGGATGAAACATCGTGACTGGGTTCCAGTGCTACACAAGGGACCTGCTGCAAACATACCACCATGCCAATCAGATTACTTCTTCCATGTGAGGGTGAAGAGGTGACCCTTCTGGATAAGATGGTGAAGGTTTGCTGCCGTTTTGATGAACAGTGTGATAATAAAACCAGGGGAAATGAAACCTGCTCCTGTTAAATATTCTTAAGTATTGTGCTGTTAAAATTGCTGTATTTTTTCAAAAGATACAGTAAATAATGTTAGTAGTGGGTGATGTCATGTAAACACTCATGATTTTGTGTAAACATTTTGTCATTTGTAAACTATAAATGACATGGATTCTACATTGTAACTGATGTGATGTTCTATAAGGTGGTTTCAATAAAAAAAAAGAGGCAAAAATTAGTTTGTTTCTTTATTCAACTTTTGAACAGTGGGACTCAGTCAGTATATATTCAGTAAATGCAAATTATTTACATGACAGTGCACTACAGGCATAAATCTAGACCCCTAGATAAAACATTATGGGTCATTCCCACAACCCACAGCTTTACTGTGTTCCAGCAAAGTATCCAATAGCAGTGACAACTCCTCCACAGTAGCAGGTGGGATTTTTCCACCCTTCCTTTTACCTGTCACTACAGATGGTCTGTTTATGTTTTGATCAAGAGCCTTTTTTTTTGGGCAGCTGAAGAGGAGAAGTCTATCTTATGGCCAACCTCTGGCTGTATCTTGGTCATATTACCCAGCAAAACCCAGTATGCAGGTTCATCTGTAACAGTCCTTGTGCCACGGATCAACACTGTTGCTTCTACATTAAACAGAAGAGCAGCGACATGGCTGCAGGTCTCTGCGACTCCGGCCATACAGGTGCAGTGGGCGGCTTCAACCTTCCCTGTGATGCTCACAGTGACCCATGGCTGCAATGCTGGTTCATTCAGTCTTTGAGAGTGCAGGACCTGAAACACACACAGACAAAGTTCATTTAAAGACAAGAACTAATGAGCCAAGGCCGACGTAAATGTGTTTTATCTACTTTATCATAAATGTAACAAAGTGTTTAGAAAGTTAGCACATACATGTAATTTTTCATTTTTTTATGTATCCATCTATAGAACGCTGCATGTTATATTCTAAATCTGCCTGTTCTCTGTCAGAAACCTGCCTGCAGAAAATGAACCTAAAGGATGTAATGCAAGGATGTCATCACTTTAGAGATGGAGAAAGCATAAAGTGACAATTATGAATCACTTAATATGATAAGGAGATTCTGCAGGTCATTGATCAATATATAAAATTAAAATAAAATGTATTTTTAGTGACACAAGATACAAACATGGAAGCAAGATGTATAATAAGGATTATTTATAATAAACATTAATAAATTAGTGCAATTTCTTTAACCATAAAGAATAACAATCCTTCAGGACAGTGTCACATCAGTGCACTGAACTCATTATGTTATCCACCTAACAGCCTCCACATGTTCTCACTGTCATTTCCCCTCATGAATGAATTTATGCTGCACTAATCTGAATGTTTGCAGGGAAATCAAACGCATTTCACTCGCAGTACTCAAGCTGACTTACCTTTGCTTGAATGACGACTTGTACGCGCTGACTCCACAGACAAGGTACGAGAATATGTCAGGCTACGTCAATAGCGGTTGGTCTTCAGGGTTTCTACTCCACGGCCTTATTTCATACGGCTCCACATTTCCAATGCACGCTATTTTCTGCAAGTACCGCTGCTTCGCCTCTGAATGAAATCGGTCTCTATACAGTTCATTCTCTTTTGAGCTGCTTTTAAGCATCTTTCTTGTAGTCGTCGTTCCAACACAGTGTGTTTGGTTTTATTCGTAGACCCCGAAAATGGCGCTGCGCTCCCATAATGCATTGCGGTGTGACGTCAACTCCAAAGCCCTATAGGTCTTTACCAGGTTTGCACACACAGTAGCTGGTATTTTGGCCCATTCCTCCATGCAGATCTTCTCGAGAGCAGTGATGTTTTGGGGCTGTCGCCGAGCAACACGGACTTTCAACTCCCGCCACAGATTTTCTATGGGGTTGAGGTCTGGAGACTGGCTAGGCCACTCCAGGACTTTCAAATGCTTCTTACGGAGCCACTCCTTTGTTGCCCGGGCGGTGTGTTTTGGATCATTGTCATGTTGGAAGACCCAGCCTCGTTTCATCTTCAAAGTTCTCACTGATGGAAGGAGGTTTTGGCTCAAAATCTCACGATACATGGCCCCATTCATTCTGTCGTTAACACGGATCAGTCGTCCTGTCCCCTTGGCAGAAAAACAGCCCTATAGCATGATGTTTCCACCCCCATGCTTCACAGTAGGTATGGTGTTCTTGGGATGCAACTCAGTATTCTTCCTCCAAACACGACGAGTTGAGTTTATACCAAAAAGTTCTACTTTGGTTTCATCTGACCACATGACATTCTCCCAATCCTCTGCTGTATCATCCATGTGCTCTCTGGCAAACTTCAGACGGGCCTGGACATGCACTGGCTTCAGCAGCGGAACACGTCTGGCACTGCGGGATTTGATTCCCTGCCGTTGTAGTGTGTTACCGATGGTGACCTTTGTTACTTTGGTCCCAGCTCTCTGCAGGTCATTCACCAGGTCCCCCCGTGTGGTTCTGAGATCTTTGCTCACCGTTCTCATGATCATTTTGACCCCACGGGATGAGATCTTGCGTGGAGCCCCAGATCGAGGGAGATTATCAGTGGTCTTGTATGTCTTCCATTTTCTGATGATTGCTCCCACAGTTGATTTTTTCACACCAAGCTGCTTGCCTATTGTAGATTCACTCTTCCCAGTCTGGTGCAGGTCTACAATACTTTTCCTGGTGTCCTTCGAAAGCTCTTTGGTCTTGGCCATGGCGGAGTTTGGAGTCTGACTGTTTGAGGCTGTGGACAGGTGTCTTTTATACAGATGATGAGTTCAAACAGGTAACGAGTGGGGGACAGAAAAGCTTCTTACAGAAGACGTTACAGGTCTGTGAGAGCCAGAGATTTTCCTTGTTTGAGGTGACCAAATACTTATTTTCCATCCTGATTTACGAATAAATTCTTTACAAATCCTACCATGTGGATTCATGGATTTTTTTTTCACATTCTGTCTCTCACAGTTGAAGTGTACCTCTGGTGCAAATTACTGACCTCTGTCATCATTTTAAGTGGGGGAACTTGCACAATCGGTGGCTGACTAAATACTTTTTTGCCCCACTGTATGTACAATTTTGACCCTGTGTGGATTCAAGAAAAGTAAAACACCAAATTCTGTATTTTTTTAAAGTCATTGCAGATGTATGCTATCCAATCACTCTGCCTGGAAAACCCCCAAATTGCCATGACATTAATGCCCACAATGAGTGTATCTTCTGACCACAACTGTAGCTACAGACAAAGCGTGGCAGAAAGTGTTGTGGGGGGAGGGGAGGTATTATTAGCAGGAAGGAAATAGAGAACCCTGAGATTTAGTTACACGCAACTTGAGAACACTGAGAGAGAATGAAGCAGAAAGAAACAAGATATCAGGGTTAAAGCAGAGTATGGAGGGTGGAGTGCATGATGGTAGGTCGATTCTTATTCAAGAGAAGGAAAATAATTCTTCAAAAGAGAAGAAACTAGAAAAAGAAAAAATCAAAATGTGAAAGTTTCATGGCTAGCAAGTAAACTTAAAAGAAAAGGGGAGATAGAAAATTAAAGGATGATAAGCAGAGCAAGAAAAAATAAAGTGGAATATAAAAACAGAGGGTGGAGTGTGCAGTCGGGAGGCTGATGAATGAGTCATAACTCAGCTTCATTAGCGACTATGTCTCTTGACCTATCGACATCCACATCGCACCATGTAATCTTTGCACATCGATCCACTGACCTCCTGAGCTGCAGGGTTGTTACTGCTCCTCATTGTTTTACCTTCTGCGCTCCTATATATTCGTAAAGCACTCCCGGGCCTCATCTCAGCTTCAAACCCCCCTCTCTACCATTAATATTGAACTTCCACAAACAAATACAAAGGTCAGGATTTGTTTATGCATCCGGCAGGACTGTAGAGCACATCTATTCAGCAGGACAGCCAAATGTCAACGTAAAGATGCTGAATGTGTAAAATCAAGATACAGCAGGCTTAAAACTCACTTTTCTTAAGAGGGGATCTTAAGTGCCAAAAAAATAAAATAAAATAAAGTCCCTGCTGAGAAAGAAAACAGGTTTTACCCAAATGGTCCAAATGGATTCTTAAATAGTGCTTTTCTACTCTTCTGGAGTACTCAAAGCACGTTATACAACATGCCACACACAATCACTTTCTTCTATGCTTTTAAGTGCTCACTAACACTAACATTCACACACAATGATACTCTGATGGATGCATCGGAGAGCAACTTGGGGTTAGTATCTTCCAAGGATACAGGGCGAGCCAGGGATTGTAGCACTAACCTTCCAATCAGTAGATGCTCTTCCTCCTGAGCTTAATTACAAAACATCTATTTAAAAAAAGTATTTATATTTATAAGTTTGATTTTTCTCACCTCAGGATAGTGGCAGAGCTATCACGGTGACCTGTGTTCATAGGCGGTGTATTCTGGAAGCGCCGCTGAGTCCATGCAGTGATTTCTATGGCAAAATCATGCCTGTTTTTAATGCAGCGCTAACTTATGGCTTGAAAATCACAGGCATCTGGGACTGATTTTCAACCTTGTCCCAGATACTCTTTTGATGATATTATGAGCTGTGGGTGATGAGACTTTCAAACTGAAGTACATTTTCCTGAAATTATTCCACATATGTGAATGCATGTTTTTGCAGATTGGTGAACATCTGCCCATCTTTACCTGAGTCCTGCCTCTCTAAGATGCTCTTTTTACAACCAAACTTATTACAAATAACATATGGATTTAAGATATTTTCAAATCACTGCCTTCCATTTTTATTTGCAACTCAGAATTTTGAATACAGATTTTAAAAAGATCAGATCCACAGTGTACCTGAAATAAAGAGAATCAGTTCTTCTGGTGCTCTTCCATCCTACAATCCAGTACTTATAAAATTGTGCAATGTGGTGTCATTTGTGGTAAATCAATAGTGATATACATGCAGCAGAATGCCACATCACAAACATTTTAGGATAATATCAAAAGTCTTTTCTGTTGATTAAAAGGAAATGTAAAAATGCTGAAAAAGAACTCTCAGGTCTTATTGAAAAGACTCTTATAGGATTATGACAATACAGCATTCTTCATGAAGCGGATACGTGAATGCAGCGTTGCCAGGAAAGCATTTTCTATGGCTATTTTATACATAAAAGAATCTATCCACTTGCATATTACAGAACAAATGTATTATTTAGAGTGCAATATATTTTCCAGATATTGTCATATTTATTTGACAGGGCCACATTAATAATGAATATTGTGATTCGGCAGTTAGAAAGGAGGAAAGCTCTCTTTGAAAAGATGGGTAGGCTTTGTTTGTCTGTAAAGAAGACATATCACAGCTGTCTTCTCAGACATCCTGCTCCCTGGAGCATTCTTATTTACGCTGTAGTTTGCTCCCAGCAAGGAACATACGGATTCAGTCTGGCAGAATGGTACTTGTCTACAGCTGAGTGGGAGAATTGTCCTGCTTCTGAATCAATGACCAATTCAATTTCATGCACCATGCTGACATTTAACCAACAGAGCCGGAAAGGTTAATGGAATTCCATATGTACGCACAGACGGCTTGTACAGTGGCTGATTGTATCACACTGCTACTTAGCAGAAAAGCCAAACTAAAGGGAGAAAATCCTCCTCCAGCTAAGCCTTGTATCAGCATATTCTCACACGGGCCCAGGATCGGAGTGCGTCAGATTAGCGTCTTTGTCTGTCAGACACCTACCTTTTCACCCTGTGCTGTCTCTCTGATTGTCATTCCTCTCCTGACTCTCTGTTGCTTTTTGTCCTGTTCATCACTTTCCTTCATCTTTTGTCGTCAGTGTGTTTTTCTTTTCTGCAGCGTATTTGTTTCCTTGCCCACTTTTTGTTTGTCTGTCTGCTTCCATATCAGCCTGTTCTTGTGCTCAATCTATCTGTCTGCCATCTCTTTGTGCTTCCCATTCTGTCATATCTGTGCAGCAGCACAGGAAGACATAACACCCACCCTATTATAATCTAATCATTCCAGTGACCTCCGCCTTTACTTTCATCCTCTCAGCTTCTGTTTTACTTCCACCAAGATTTAAAGTCTCAATAAAGTGACAGAGTTGTTACACCTGGTGTTGTTTCAGATCTGGCTAAAATCATCATATGCAGATGGAAGCAGTGTTCGCAGCCAAATCCCCAGTCACCACAGTGATGAGAGCTGGGTGGACACTGGGTCCTGACTACTGTAATGCAGCTGGACAGCTTTTACAAAAACACAATTACCCAAACACAAGGGAGGGGTGCACTGCTGCCCTGATCCAACTGACTGGCTGGAGAGTAGAGTGGACTCAGCCAGTATGTGCAGAGGAGCACCAACACATGGGACACACACAGTAGGGAAGCTGGACTGAGGTGAACATACAAATAGAGGAAGCACATTTCAAAGGTTACATGGGGGAAAAAAGGCCAACAAATCAGGGTGCACGCTAAAAAGGAGATTCGCAGCATGCGACACGGGACACGGAGCAGGAAATGCATAACACGCAAGAAAGGATTCATAGCAGACGAGCTGATTCACAAGGTACAAGTAAAGATTTACTGCTTGACAGAACAACAAAAATAAGAACAAGGGGAGTGATACTACTTTTTCTAAGGCTTAACACTGACCCAACTGCACGTTGTGTATCCAGCGATGTAATATTATATCGTTCATCACAACAGGAAGAGCACCAAAGCAGTCAAGTAAAAGTATAGTTTCATTACAGTTCACACAAATATCCCTTGTTTAAGTGTTAAGTGTTATACATTGTATAACTTTGGGAAGTTTAAAACAGTTAAAAACTTTAAAAAACAAATGAGATGCATGTGATGTGATACAAAAACAGTGAGTGCTTTTAGATGTGATAATAATAAAATGTTGTTGCTAATATTTTAGTAAACTGATATGTCAAACTTGTAAACAGTTGCCATTCACATTAACTGCATTCTTCACTAATGGCAACTGATAGTAGCTGCTAACAGTTTAAGGTAATATAAGAACTGGATACACTTAAGCTGATGTTCAGCAGTTGCTATCTTTGGGCTCCATGTACTTTAATATCACAATCCCTGCACAGCCTTTCAAACTGTATCTGTCACAGAAAAAAAGTTAGCAGTGTAGACTGAAAAAACTTCTGTTACACCACAGTATTAGGCAGAAGTGAATTTATTGATTTCTAAATAACATTTAAACTTTACCTCTCTCCTACACTCACATGCTATGACTTACTCTCCCACACATGTGACCTTTGAGTTTTGTGCTCACACTCACATTCTGCTTCTCTCCCCCTCTCTCTTGAAAAATGTGGTAAAATAATTTTTAAAATATAATATAATTAAATTAAGCCTTTATTCTGGTTTGAATCTCCTCAGGATAAAGACCGCAGAGCCAGTTAGTCTGATTTTGACTCTCAGCTGTGACAGACTGACTGCCAGATTGGTATCCAGTCCTGGTATGAAATGAGCACAAAGCCTAAATTTTTATCAATAAGTTTTAACATCATTGGTTCTGCGGTCATTATTAGATTCTCATGCATTTCTTGATTACCTACAGTCAATGCTGACAATACTTTTGCATGCAAGGGCAAAAGCACAAGCAATCTGGATAAACCTGTAGTGAAAGTGCATCATACACAGGTGGAGACATCCAGAGTTCTGCAGTCCTAGTCCTACTTTTTAGAGCAAATTACATTTTATATTTAGAGCAAACATGAGTTAGTGGCTATTAGTTATCATTAGCTAGCTGATTGTTTAGCTCTGAGTGGATTCATAAAGCTTATTGATTAGGGTTTTCAGAACAGTGTTGCTCCTGTTTGCTAGTCAATGTTCACTTATGCACAGCAAATGTGCAAAAACAGAGTACAACTGGCAGGAGTAGAGATAAAGTGTCAGATCATTAAATGATATCAATACGAGTGGTTGTGCAGTTAAAATCTTATTGATACCCAGCCATACTACAAACATACAATAATTTAATCTGCCAGAATGAGAGATCAGTTATCACTTTTTCTTTTTTTGTAGTTTTTAGTTTAGTAAAAGCTAACTGACAGGCCTTTAAAATTGGCTTATAATCAGCTAAACCTTGTAAAGTCCTGCTGAATTTACTGTGTTTGAATTGATGGAAGATCAGTGTGCACTCTGTAAAGGCATTATCTTTATAGTGTCATTAAAGGCAGCAGCTGATTAGTTTAACAAACATTTGTGAAGCATCAGCTTGAGCTGGAAATGCACAGGGCATAACAAACAACCATTCCCTGCCACACCTTCAGAGAACATAACCAACGGGTCTGGTTCACAGGGTGGAGGACTAAGCAGAGAAATCCAGATCCTCAACTCCTCAGCCTCCTTCTTAAGATTAGGCTGGACAAAAGCCTGACCTAAGAGGCACCGAGGAGGCATGCTAGTCAGCCTCCATTCAATGTGGAGTAATAGTGACTGTATACCGAACCCCTACAAAATCCCTCTCTCCAAGGCCGAGCCCAGGGATGCTACAGATTAGGCTAATTTTGGCCATTTATATCTTTCTGTTGCTCTCTGGAGCTCATGGCCAAAGGTAAGAGTGGGAACAGAGACTGAGAGCTTTGCTTTCACCACAATAGACTGCTGCAGCATCCTGTATCACTTCATCAATCCATCCTCCATTCTACGGGTCCACTGTCCCGTAACTCATGAACAAGATCCCAAGATATTACAACTCCTCCACTTGGGGCAGCAACTATTTGAGGAACAGGAGGGGGTACTCCACCCTTTTCTGGCTGAGAATGACAACCAAAGACTTTGAGGTGCTAATTGTCGTTCTCGCTGCTTCATACTCGACAAGTATGGATGTCATGGCTTGAGGACGTAAACAGGACAGCAACATCTACAAAAAAGAAGAGAGGGGGAATACCAATGCTGCCAAACCAAAGACCCACTTTTGTTCTATTTATTTAATGACGTTCATTTTTTATTTAGTGCCACCACTGGGTCACAATTTTAATTTGAGTAATTCTTATCTGTAAAATTATTACCACTACCGTGCTTTGTTGGTAATTTAATTCACACCTGAACAGTGCAGCAGTTTTTTCTAGCAGAGACAGACTAAAACATCCTGCAGAACATCTGCATCTGTTGTTGTGTGGGTTCTCTGCGAGTGGGATCTATACTTATCAAAGACAGTATTGAAGAGGAGTACTTCCACTTAGTAAAATCACACCAGAACCAAAAAATATCTAACACTGTGTCCGATGTTCTCTCAGCTTAATAACATTACATCAGGGTCAGATTCACATATTCTCTCGGTTTTGGGGCGGGACATCCACTATTTGGATCAAACAACTGTTGCTACAGTTGACATAAGCATGCTAGGACTATAATTATGGTTTAGGTCAAAGCATGCTGTGCCAAAGTGCTGCATCACAGAGTTAGTTGTCTGACATTACATTTGCTGAAGGTGGCCAAAGGTGGCTGCCCACTCTAAAGTGGAAAGGCGTTTTGGATTAGCGGCCAGTCAGGCGATGGGGGTTTTATTACTTGCAGAAACTATACTATATTATTCCAATAACTTCATTAATCAATCATTCCACATTCTAAAATAGGTCTGAGAGGCAGCAGAGATAACACTGTATCTTTTTAGTTCAAATTTATGACAGTTACTGAGATAAGAATTGCTACGGTGAGTGTTATCTCAGACCGCAGCTCCCCTTCTGTAAAATGCCACCATGAGTTAGAACATTTTCCTTCTACATGCACAGCTTGTTCTGCTGCTTGTCTTTGTCTTACGTCAGCTTTGAAATGTTTTGTTTACTTCAGTTGTGATTGTTGTATATGTATATATATATATATATATATATATATATATACAGCTCAAAAAATACAGCAACACCGTGAAAACTTCAAAAATCATGGTGGATATCTATCCTGATGTGGACTGGGTAATGTGTTAGGAGTGAAAGGATGCTACATCGTTGGATGGGAATGAAAATGATGAACCTACAGAGAACTAAATTCAACGACATACCAAGAAAAAAGTCGGGAAATCACTCAGCAGGCTAGTCCGTTTTGCTGAAATTTAACTGCAGCAACTCAAAATGATACTCAGTAGTTTTATAAGGTCCACCTGCCTGTATATATCACTGACAACATGCGTGCTCAGTGTCAGGTGGTGGTTCTGCTCTTAGAGCTGGACCAGAGAATCACTGAGCTCCTGAAGTCTGAGGTGGAACCTGCTGATGTCGGATTGGCTGAATCACAGCATTCCAGAGGTGCTCTGCTGGTTTGAGGTCTGACAAGTGTGGGGACCAATTAGTGGTATCAAGTCCTTCATCCTCCCTACATACCCCTACCACACTAGGCCAGGAAGAAGCCAGGACCCACTACACCAGTGTAGGATCTGAGAATGAGTTTATCCCAATACCTAATGGCAGCCAGGGTGCCGTTGCCTACCTGTAGAAGTCTGTGTCCTCCACACCTTGCATGTCTATCACATGTGGTCAGGGTGAACCTGTGGAAAATCTGTGAAAATTGGGCACTGAGCTCTCAGACCACCCTCATAAAGTCTGTATCTGATCATTTGGTCAGAGACATTCACACCAGTGTCCTGCTGGAGGTTATTTTGTAGACCTGACAGTGCTCATCCTGTCCCTCCTTGCACAGAGGACCAGATACCTGTACCGATGATGGGTTAAGGACCTTTTACGACGCCAGTTCTCCAGAGTAACTGTCTGTCTTCTAGATTCTCCTCCATGCTCTTGAGACTGTGTTAGAAGACACAGTAAACCTTCTGACAATGATGTGTATTGATCTGGCATCCTGGAGGAGTTGTACAACCTCTATAGGGTCCAGGTATCACCTCATGTTGCCAGTAGTTACACTAACCCTAGCTAAATACAAAACTAGTGAAAAAACCATCAGAATGGATGAAAAGTGGAAAATGTCAGTGGTCTCTATCTGTAAAAACTGTTTTGGGAGTTGCCCCTCTAGTGGACGTGTTGTAAATTTAATTAACACCAAAGCACCTGAAACTGATTAACAACCCCCTCTGCTACTTATCTAATCAATATCCCACAGGTTTAACTGACTTGATGCCGTATTTGATTAAAAAGTGTATTTTTTGGAGCAGTGTATGTTATGTTATGTGTTTACCTACTATTTCTTGCTGTGAATACTCTATATTACTGAGAAATAAGAGTAATAAGTGTGCTGCTTATGCTATAGGCATGCTCCTGGTGTTCGTACACTGTTACAAAAAACATCTTAAAAAAACAGTAATATTCCGGCAGCTGGGGCGCCAAAATACTACCGTAAAATAATAGAAAATAACTTTCTCATGAAAATACAGTCATTTTCAGTAATGAAAATAGAGTTTGTTGTGCTAATTTTACATGGGATTCTGCCTTTTCCAAGTGCTCTTAGACATTAAATTAGGAACATTTTAACGTAATCAAACAATGAAATTACCTAGAAACAAGGTCAATGAATGTGGCAATATGAATCATAATACGTAAATGTACAGAAACATACAGTTAACGGTTGGTTTAAATAATAATGGATTGCATGCACTGAGACAGACTGACAGAGGCGAGGCTGCCATATCACACCATCGGCCCCTCTGGCAATTACCAGTAGGCGAAGAGTCTTGACCACGGACACAATACCGAGAGTGTCCGAGCCGGGGCTCGAACCGGCAACCTTCTGATCACAAGGCAAACTGCCAACTCTTGAGCCACGATCACCCTAAATAGCAATGATAATAATACTTATGTGATGTAACACAAGCTTATAGGGATCATGTTATATACTTTTCCATAGCATTACATTTGAATTCAACAGT
Source organism: Rhamphochromis sp. 'chilingali' (assembly GCF_963969265.1). Classification (NCBI taxonomy): domain Eukaryota; kingdom Metazoa; phylum Chordata; class Actinopteri; order Cichliformes; family Cichlidae; genus Rhamphochromis; species Rhamphochromis sp. 'chilingali'. The sequence continues at coordinate 5,683,223 of NC_137937.1, read as the reverse complement.
TCAATCTTTCAAATAACGGACAGATATTTGTGAAATCATGATACATTTGTGAATGTATTTTAACAGTCTAAATATGCATATGTACAGACAGATACATTTAATAATCATGACAATTATGTTTTATTACATTACAGTGATTTAACGTTAATTAACATTTGAAATGTGAAATCAGTCTATTTACGTAACTTTAATGATATTCTAGAAGAACAGAACACAACTGTAAAATACTTTTATATTAGGATTTTTTCCTACAGTGCAGCCATACCCGCGACCTTGTGGTTGTTAGTTCACATTCATTGGCCGATGCTTAGCGTCATGTTATTATGTGTCTCAACATCCAATGGCATGTCACATTGTTTTCATGGCCACACCCTCACCCCAGGTGCAGAGGCCTATTTCTGTTCAGGAATGTTCTGAATACTTAGAGATTTATATTAATTGCAATTCCTACCTCTACATTTATTTTTTTAAATATATAATTAGCACAGCGTGGCCGTGCAATGTTTTATATGTTTTTTTTTTATAGTTTTTATTCCTATTAATTATATTTTCACTTGTTACCTCTGAATTATTGAATCAGACCTAGATGACATGAAATTTTAAGCACAATTATAATTCAAATACTCCTTTAATTATTGATTATTCTCATTAATTTTCGATCATTTTATATATTTTCCCATAGTATTACATTTGGATTTAACAGATCATTCTCTCACATAACAGACAAATATTTGTGAAATTATGATTTTTACAATCTAAATATGCATATGTACAAAAAATATATTTAAAAAACAAGTAAATTGTGTTTGTACAGTGATGTTATGTTATTTTACCTTTGACATGTAAAATCACAGTCTACTTATGTAAATTTCATGATATTCTAGAAAGACAGTACAAAACTGTAAAATATACAGTAAGATGCTTTTTTTGGAACAGTGTACCATACGAGGGAGGAAAAAAGAGTCAAATTCATGTACAGCTTCCTTCATTGTGTGTCATACCTCACTTTTGTCTGAGGAATTGCACACTCTCGCTACCTGCTGTGCAATAAAACTGTTACACTTCATGGACAATAAAAAGGCTAAATCAAGGGTAAATCATGTAAATCAAGACAAAGATCAGCAAAGACCAACATCTGCCTTAAACAATAAACCACAAATCATACAAAGTTAGTGAAAGAACTCAGACAGGCTGCAAATTAATGTCAACTCATGAGCTTATATCAGCAATAACTATCTAGTTACTTCATCTTCTTCTATCTGTTTTACTGTGGATTGAAATCTGAGGTATTTTCTCCCACCTGGTGTTGGATTAGGGTTAGGTTCACATCTAGCATGCTATGAAAACTGATATCACAATTCAAGTCCACTTTTTTTAGTCTGATTTTTTTTTTTTTTAAATCTCATGCACTGTTGGAAAACACCAACTGTCTGTGTTATATCAGTTATCTGACATATAGCTGTGCCAAGTATCACAGCATGAACAATCAAGGAAGCTTATGAAACCCAGTGTACAACAGAAAGAAAGTCACTGACCCAACCTTGAAGAAATCAGGCAGCTGAAACAAAAACTTGGTTGTTCAAGAAGAAAGGATGACGAGGGGGTGCAGCTAGATAAGAACACACAGATGGGGGAGGACAGGGTCGGAGGGCCCTTCTGTTTTTGGGAGTGCTTTTCTGTTTATACTTTATTCCATCTGTATCACGTTACAGTTTGGTGCCTATGTCGGGCCCAGAGAGGCTTAACTAAAAGAGTCAAACATGGAGAGAGGGAGAGGCCCAGCAGGGAATGGTCACAAAAGATTTACTTCAGCCCTGTCCAGAAACCAGTTCTTCAAGCAAGAACAATACAGCCAGTAGAAAAAGAAACTGAGCGAGATAGGCAGGGCCAGGTTGGGAGGGAGTGCTGAGGATTGATGACACAGTAAGGAGAAATATAAAGAGGAGAAAGAAAGGTAAGGAGTCCCAGAGTTCAGTCTTGGAGGAGGGGGATGGGGATCCTGTGGCTGGTGCTGGCTTCAAAGCGTTTTGAAATTGAAAAGGCGAATTGAGAGCAGGATGGGATGAGAAGGAGGGAGTGAAGGAGGGAAGCCAAGAAGAGAGAAGATGGGAATAAAGGGAGAGACAAAGGAGGGGGAAGAAAGGTGAGGTTCCCCAAGGAGGACTTCTGCATATGAATGTGGAATTGGAAACAGAGTGGCAGGTCACTGCTCAGCACTGGAGCTAATGCTACTATCTGACTATAAGAGTGATCTCTCTTCTCCTTCTCTCTTCTCTTCTCCTCCACCTCCTCCTCCTCCACCGTGTTCTGAGCAGTGCAGATGGTGCAGTGTTCGCCTGCAGATATTAAGAAGCCCAGGAGACCAAGAGTGTGAGCATGTACTCTATTCTCTGGTACCTTTACAGCCATTCAGCAGCACACTCGTATTCGCCAGAGAGCCACGCATGCAGACTGCATGCATCACTCAGACTGCTTGGGGGATAAATCCTATGATCTCCACTGTTTTGCACACAAAATGAACATATGCTGCCTTACAAGTATTTGAAGACAAACGTACGCTAGAGTATACTGACATTCTCTTACACACAAGCATGCAAAAAGGCGCAGGAGTCTCGCGCCTCTCTTGGTAACGTGCAATTATGTGGCTATGATGTCACTGATTTTCTGCACTGGTTGGAAGCTGCGCAATGTCAAGCAATTAGCGAGCACTGGAAAGTGCCTTGCTGTGTGGAATATTAATGTGCTCATTTGTGAGCGGTGGCAAAAAGGGAAATATTTTCCATACAACTTCCCCCTCCCGCTAATGTTTACCTTCACCGAGTTGAGTCTGAAGGAAAATTGACTGACTGAGTGTTTCACAGGCTGACTCAGCCCTGATGGACATGTCAGATCCAGGTTAGCTGGCTGACAGGCCAATGGACCGGCCCTGGGGCTGGAAAAGGAGGAAAAGAAAATAAACAATGGAGGAAGAAAAGGAATGATAGGCCTGTCCGTGGTGAAAGGCATTGACGGGTTTCGTTCCGAATAAGATATCCACTTCTTAGAAAAAAGTGACAGCTGCACTTTCAAAATGATTGATAGTGCAAAGAAAAAGTAAATAATTGGATTTTGTGAAGGGTAGAAGGTAAATACAATTCCTAGTGTGTAACACTAAATGAGTGTATGAGCTGTGTTTCATCATAAAAGCATATCATTAATGTAAAATCTGGGTTATTTTACTGTTTAAATATAATGCCAACGAAAACATATTCCAGTAAATTCGGTAGTGTAGATTTTACTAGCAAAATGCATATTTGTAATTAAAATAGCAGAATAAACTGATCATAGTTCATCATGACACACAAGTATGCACTGCATATTTTTGAATTTGGATGTGGTTGCATAGCATAAAACAAACAAACTTAATTATAAAAAGTAATTGAAAGAGCCAGAGACTTTGTATTATGCACTTGCAGCAAGTGGAAAATGTGGCCAAACCTAATGGAGCAGTGGTCGAGATAGGCTATAAATTTCTAGTCCAAGCTCCAAAATCAACATGCAGCAAACTCCAGAACTGCTGAATACTACAGTGTACTCCACTCAGTTCAGCTTAATACCTTCTTTTATTAGGTCAGTCCTGCCAGGTAAAGACAAGGCCCCAAACATTTTGTCCCTCCATACAACCATTAAACTCCCAAAAACGGAAATACAGTCTGAAAGATCGCGCATATTAGAGTATTACAGGCGCTTTATGCATAAGACAGTTTTAACCAGTTGTATCCAGTAAAATAAAAGAGACCAATACTTTGCATGCTATTCATGTATGCAGGATTGGAGCAAAAAGTCAGGATGTTGAGCCAGAGAAAAGACTGACTGAGATGAGCTTCTGAATGAAATGAAACATAATATCTTTATACAAATTGCCATGAAATTTGCCTGGAGACTCTGCAGTGATTTGACAAATAACAGACTGTTTTTATCCTAGTCAGTGTCTGTTGTAACTTGATTGCAGCTTCAAGCAGGTTTAGATCTCGTACCTTCCACATTTTCCCAAATTGCCATTCATCATTTTATTTTTCAGTCTACATATCACAGCCCAGTGGAATGCATGTCTGACTGCAGCTGAAGCAGGGTGTTAGATTAGCTATTTTCAAACATATGAAAATGCATACTTTAATTCACAATACCACAGAGATGGTTTTGCAAAAACTGCAACAGTAATCAAGATGGATGCATCAATGAAATAAAGACCCATTATTAAAGCCTTGAGCCTTGAGGCAAGCTTTTTGCAGAGAAGCCCTAAGACTTGTAGGACTAGGAATGATCAAAACAGAGACAGGCTCAAGGTGAAAAAAAGTTTCAATTTTATTTTATTCATATAGCGCTAAATCACAACAACAGTCACCTCAAGGTGCTTTATACCGAAAGTAAAGACTCTACAATAACACAAAGAAAAGTCCAACAATTAGATGACCCCCTATGAGCAAGCGCTTGGTGACAGCAGGAAGGAAAAACTCCCTTTTAACAGGAAGAAACCTCCGGCAGAACCAGGCTCAGGGAGAGGCAGCCAAATGAGAGGGGACAAAAACACGCTGTGAAACCTGAGATTAAAGATTAAATGCAGAGTAGTGTGTAAACACACAGAGAGAGAAAAGAGATGAGTGAAGAAGAAACGCTCATTAGAAGTGCATTATTTGAAACCAACAGCATGCTAGGCCAATTGTAGCATAAAGGAGGCTTCAGAGTTGCATGATCCAGCCCTAACTGTATGCTTTAAATGTGATTACTGAGTCTAAGTTTACTAAAGTAGCAGAATAAAGCAAAGTCAGTGTTAAAATAATAACAAGTAGTTAAGATAAGAGTTTTAAAAAAGAGATCATTTTTAAGAGCAATAGCTCACTGCAAGTACACCACTGTGCTCTGCTCTCCAGTGAGCCACTTGTCCGGCTCCTAGTGAAATCCTTTTCCACTGCTGCTCCACACCCAGCTTGCCCCTGCTGTCCAGCCTACGTGCAGCTTGCTTTAGTGGGTGTAACTTGTGGCCTCTGTCCCCTGGACTGTCCTGTCAAATTCATCTCCGCAGTTGTGTTCACTTCCTCTGCTCCCTATGAACTTTGCTGCGTTGCTCTATTTTTTTGTGGTTGCGGCCACCAACAGTATTATATCGATGTGCTCCTGCCACATTGAATTACTTACACATAGGTGTATTCTGTCCTGTTATTGTCTGTGTTCAGGTCTACAATACAATAGACGCTATGAACGAAACATAAATACTAACTAGACCAGAAGACTTTGGAACAAGTCGGGCACTTGTGTTAGGCCAGCATAGACTATAAGATATTGCAAAGACTGGTGATCTTGCAGGATACAATGCACTGCAAATAAACCCACATTTTATTCACAATATAATTAGGTAAAAATATCATATGTTTAAACCAAGGCATTTGATTATTTCATGAAAAATATTTGCTCATTTTGAATATGATTGCAGTGCCATGTCTCAGTAAAGCTGCAACAGGAGCAACAAAAGGGTGAGAAAGCAAGTGGTACTAAGAAAAAACAGCTTGAGGAACATTTTGTAACTAATTAGGTTAATTTGCAACAGGTCAGTGACATACTGAGTCTAAAAACAGCATCTTAGAGAGGCAGCGTTTCTCAGAAGAAAAGAATGTAAAAATGCAAACACTCATCATCATACAGTACATTACATGTGCGGAAGAGGCAAAGCCGAAAATCAATACTAGATGCCTGTGACCTTTGGGCCCTCAGGCAGCACTGCGTTAAAAACGGAGATAATTGTGTCGTGGAAATCACTGCGTGGACTCACAAACAGCTCCAGAAATCACTCTCTGTGAACACATTTTACCATACAATCAACAGATAAAGCCCTATCATGCAAACTAGAAGCTGTACATGAAACACTATCATCTTCTCTGGGGCAAAAATCATTTAAAATAATCTGAAGCAAAGTGCAAAGCTGTTCTGTGGTCGCATGAATCCAAATGTAATTTTTTTCTTTGGAAAACATGGATGCTGCGTCCTCTGGCCGAAAGAGTTGAGGGACCGTCCACCTTGTTACCATTACTCAGTTCAAAAGCCTGCATCTCTGGTGGCATGGGGGTGTGTCAGTGCCTGTGGAATTGGCAGCTTGTGTGATAGATTGATTTGATCATAACACTAATCATCAATAAAACTGAAATAGGCAATAAAATAGTCAAGTGGACATATTCTAAGTGAGCAAAAGATGTAAATCTATAAACAAAAATGTAAAGTCTCATTAAAATTTAAAACACCTAAAAGGGTTCATAACTTTATTCGAATAAATTCAAAATTAATACCTGTCAAGAATTATTTCATGATCTACTTGCTGACCATTTTAAAAGAAATGATGTGTGTGACTGATTAGTTATGCCTGCAGTGGTCTGAAGGTGGAGCTCTGACCACAGATGCCTCAATAAAAATGCTCAAAACGGAGCATTGTATACTTATTGATTTATCCCCAAATCAGACATGAAATAAGTGTTTATACTCTGAATCCCCTTCTGAATTTTGGAGTGTGTGTGATGAGCTGCATGTGTTTCGTAAACATGTTGATCAAAGTTTTGGAATTTTTTGCAAGCTTTAACGGATTTCATCTGTTCAAGTGAAAGTGTAAAAGGATAATAACTGTTTACTGAAGTGTAAGAAAAAAAAGTTATGAGATTTGCAAATCATCCTCTGTTTTTTATTAAAATTTTACATAACATTGCAGCTATTTTTGAATTGGGCTTGTAGATCATTTACCTGGAAGGAATTTAATAGGACCAGAAACATAAGGAGCGTTCGTCAACAGAACATCACGACTAGAAAAAGAAAGACTCAAGACTAGGGATGGGTACCGGTGTCCGGTGCCATGATGGCACCGGTTCTGACATAAACGGTAGTAACCAGACCGAAAAGCAGCGCACATTTCAGTGCTTTATTTCGGTGCTTTTTTTTCCTGAGCTGTGATACACTTCTAGCCAATCATTTTACGTTTCTGAGGATAGTAGGCGGGTCCAGGTACGTACGTTCTTTTAGAGCAGAGCTACAGATTAAAAATGCCCAAGGTGAAGCGGTCAAAAGTCTGGCTGTACTTCACAGCAAAATATGCAAACTCAGCAGCAACAAGTGCTTTAAGCTGATACTGTGATACTGTCAAAGGAGGTAACACCTCAAATCCGATGAAACACCTGGCGACGCATAGCGTTTTTTTTAAAAGCCCAGAAATGCGCCGTATGATAGCTTGCTGCGAGACCTCACACCGAGCCTGTTATCTGACCCGGAGTTAGCAATATCCCCCAAAAACCCCGAAGAGTAGAGTCCTGGCCCCTAGCCCTGCCAGTGTAGCAGAAATGATGACGGATGATGATGGCAGCAGCAGCCGTTCTTCTCTGCGTGAGTAGCTTAATGTTGTTCGTGTGTAATTTATGTTGAGTAGGCTAACCACGTTATTACATTAATGCATGTAAGGTGAACTAGCAAACATCATCATAGCTACATGCGGCTGTCTTCTTGTTTGATGGCAGATACTCCCTTCACCCTGGCCAAAAAGGCTAAAATGACCAAAGAAAAAGTGGAAAACAGTTAAACATGAGAGGTTTTTGGACAAAGTTTGTGTTTTTTTCCATTGATTAAGCACTGCTTCCAGCCAAGAGTGATACCATATATGCCCCATAGCTGCAGAAAAGGCTAACATTGTTATCTTTTTACAAAAAACCAGCTGAACATGAGAGGTTTTTGGACCAATTTTGTGTTCTCCATTCTTTAAGCACCGGTTTGAGCACCGGCACCGTTTCAAAAGTACCGATTTGGCACCGGTATCGGATAAAACCTAAACGATACCCATCCCTACTCAAGACAACTCTGAGTGTTATGACCGCCTCACTATAAATGATTGATATAGTGGGAGCGCCCGCACCGCAACTTTAGCAAAACTGTCACGATTGTATTGCATCATTTGTCTGCGACAAACTTTAAGTAGTTTGGCATAAGGTTGGCATGAGAGTTCACACAGCACATTCAAAACCCAAGCAACCCAAGACAAACTAAATATAAATACTTATAATTGTATTGTAAAGGAAATGAGTAACTATGAGATTTAATGCATACAAATGAAATACAGCAAGAAGAAGAGCCAGGCTTCTTGTATCATGATCGCTAAGAATACTGACAAAGACACTAGGTCTAGCATCTACAGCCTCAATAACTTTTCCCCAGTTTTTAGTCATTTTTCCAAGTACTAACCTAACTTTCTGAAGTCACGTGTCATCCAGGGAAATGTTTTCACCGTACTGTACCACTACACACATAGAGCTCTCTACCAGCTCAGGTACCTGACTGACCACCTGGAGACTGAGAAAGGCCAGCATTAATAACTGTTCACTGTATGTCATCATGCATTTGATATCTATTAAAAAGGACACAGTGATTCATAGCATCTTCATTTCTCTGATCTTTTTTCTGAGCAGAAGAGCAACCATATACTCATTAATTATTAATTATTATAAGTACGGGCTGTGGTAGCACTATCTAGCTGACACCAACTGCAAGAGCAAACATGTGCATTCTCCAGCTGGTTGGTAAATGGTTGCTGGAAGTTGCTCGCAGTCCTGAAACTAATTGCTAAAGCTCCATTCACATAAGCCTAGAGTGTAAGCAACCTGTTGCTGCTAGTCTGTATTCTGTGACCACTTGATTGATTGAGGTTGCAGGCAGTCACTCGTGTGACACTGGTCCTCCACTAAAAACTCCCTTGAGCTTGCTTTGGTCACTAGCAGTTTACCATGGTTCTCAGCAGTTTGCCTGTAGTATGAACGCTTGTCATTGCTTTTCATTGCCACAGAAGTATTTGGTGGTGAGTTGCAACACCATGGCTAAAGCTCTTGTAAATCTTTACTAGTTTCGAAACAGTATTAATGAAAAGAGGTTAGATAATACCATCTGTCCAGCTTAACTTCTTCATCCCCTTAGACAGAAGCCCAGCTAGTCACTGCAGGTAACTATCACTCACAAGTACTATTGCCTCAAGTGCTTTAATGAGACAGGACAGATAGCCTAGTGTAAGAATGCTAATTTCACTATATCAGAATCAGAATCAGAAACTTTATTGACATTGTCATGAGAACAACGAAATTAAGAATGGTCCCCGATCATTGCATCATCCCTAGCAATATCAAAATATAAATAAAACAATAAAATTCAATAAATAAAATAGATAGAATACTTAAAATACTAATAAGATATAACAGTAAAACATTCACATACATTCCCACACACATGCTTCAGACCGTGCATAGATTAACACAAGAGTGGCGTGATGGACATTTTTTTGTAGTATTCAGATGTGTTATTGCAGTTGGATAACAGCTGTGTTTGAGTCTATTAGTCCTTGCTCTGATTGCCCTGTACCGTCTGCCTGAGGGCAACAGTTCGAACAGGGAGTGGCCAGGATGTGAGGTGTCTTTTATGATGTTTTGGGCCTTTTTAAAACAGTGGGCGTTGTGTAGAACTTCCAGTGTGGGGAGAGGGCAGCCAGTGATCTTTTGGGCGGTGTTAATGATCCCTTGGAGTGCTTTCCTCTGAGCCCCTGTGCAGCTAGTGTACCAGATGCATATGCAGTAAGTTAGAACACTCTCAATGGTGGCTCTGTAGAAGGACACCAGCAGTCTCTGTGTGATGTTATTCCTCCTGAGAATTCTCAGGAAGTACAGTCTCTGTTGGGCCTTTTTCAGCAGCTCGGAGGTGTTCACACTCCAGGAAAGGTTCTCCTCTATATTGACTCCCAGGAAGCGGAAGCTTGCCACCCTTTCTACACAGTCCCCATTTATGAATAGTGGTTGGATCTCTGCCTTTTTCCTTCTGAAGTCTATTATGAGTTCTTTGGTTTTTGAAGTGTTGAGGAGGAGGTTATTGGCCTTACACCATGACGTCAGCTGCTCCACCTCGTCTCTGTACGTAGACTCGTCTCCCTTGGAAATGAGCCCCACCACTGTGGTGTCATCTGCAAATTTCACAAAGATGTTGCTGTGGTGGCGAGGAGTGCAGTCGTGTGTGTAGAGAGAGTAGAGCAGTGGACTGAGCACACAGCCCTGGGGTGAGCCAGTGCTGAGACTCAGGGCTGAGGATGTGTGATGGCCAACTCTGACTCTCTGTCTACGGCCCGAGAGGAAGCTGTTGATCCACATGCAGGTGCTGTATGGAAGCCCCAGGTCTTGTAGCTTGGCCACCAGTTTGTGTGGAAGGATGGTGTTAAAAGCTGAGCAGTAATCCACGAAGAGCATCCGCACATAGCTACCATGCTCTTCCAGGTGAGTTAATGCAGCATGGAGTGCTGTGGCTACAGCGTCTTCCGTGGATCGGTTTGCTCTGTAGGCAAACTGGTGTGGATCCAGGCTGCGGGGCAGGGCTGCTGTGATGTGTCTGCGGACCAGCTTCTCAAAGCATTTCATTACCACTGGGGTGAGTGCCACCGGTCTGTAGTCATTCAGGCCGGTGATGTGGGGCTTCTTAGGCAAGGGGACTATGGTGGAGGACTTCAGGCAGAGTGGGACAGTCGCCTGTGCGAGGGATTTGTTGAAAATCCTGGTGAAGATCCCAGCCAGCTGTCCTGCACAATCCCTCAATATTCGACCTGGCACACCATCAGGACCCGCCGCCTTCCTCGGGTTAACAGCCTGCAGCATGCGCCTCACCTCGTGCTCTTCCAGGGTGAGGGTGGTGCTGCTATGGGTGGCGTGTTGCTGCTGTGGCTCCAATACCTCCGGTACCCTGGTCTCAAAGCGGGCAAAGAAGATATTCAGCTCCTCTGCCAGCTCCAGGTCACCGTCCGCAGCTCCGAGATTGATCTTATAGTTGGTTAGGTGCTGGATGCCTTGCCACACCTGCCGGCTGGTATTACTCTTCAAATGGTCCTCGATCCTCCTCCTATAGTCCCCCTTTGCCTCTCTGATGCCTCTCTTCAGGTTGGATCGGGCTGTGGTGTAGTACTCCCTGTTGCCAGACCTGAACGCAATGTTCCTCTCCTTCAGCAGCTGCCTGACCTCCCGGGTCATCCAGGGCTTTTGGTTGGGATAAGCCCGGATCAGTTTGACTGCTGTAACAGTGTCTATGCAGTGTTTTATATAGCAGAGGACACCGTCTGTGAACATTTCCAAGTCCTGATGTTCAAAGATATCCCAGTTAGTCCTGTCAAAACAGTCCTGCAGCTGCTGAGAGGCACCCTCTGGCCATATGGTAATATTCTTTGTGATGGTAAGAGCAGTTTTCTTGAGGGGGGCATATGCAGGGATTAGAAACAGTGACAAGTGGTCAGACTGACCCAGATGTGGCAAAGGTCTGGCCCTGTAGCCCATTTTGAAGATCTCTGTATGTCATTTCATATTATATCTATTGTTTTTCTTTACATTTTGTTGATTGATTTTTCCATAAACTTTTTATTTCATTTATAATTTAACTCTTTTCTTAAAAAACAAACAAACTCTTCTATGACTATCAGCGAGCAAGAGAGAATAGTGCACTAGAAGAGTCAGGAGAGAGAGAGGCCACAGATGGCAGGAAAGGACTACTAAGGAAGAGACGATGAAAAAGTCAGGAAATAATTGAATAAAAGAGGTGAACCCCGAGGTAAAGAGTGCACAACAATGTGAGGCAAGAGGATAGTGGAAAGGTGAAATTATAGGTGAGAACGGCAGACACTGACAGCATATGTGAGAAGAGACAAAGAAGATCAAATGTCTTTCTGCAGTTGACAGAATAAAAGAATATATTTTTTAAAGCTCATTTTAGGAGGAAGCAAAAACGTGCAAAAATAGATTAAATGAAACAGTAAAAAAGCCCAGAGGATAGACTCCAGTCGGTCAGTTTTGCTGCCGTGGCATTCACTCCAGCAAGGCCTTTCTGTTTCAGCAATTATGTGGCGAGGCAGAAAGAAGACTGCAGAAGGTGCATTTCCATATTACTGTCAAGTGAATTTAAAGCTAACTTTTTGAATGTAAGTCAAGCGTATTTCTATTAACTTGAAGCAAGTAAAATAGACCGTAAGGTGTGTGTGTGTGTTGTATCTTTAAAATGCGAATAAATTATGTTGGTTAAATGCTGCTAGAAGGTGACAGTTGTTAAAATGCGGAATGAGAACAAAGCTAAGAACTAGTGATGTGCGATACCACTGATTTCCTTTCCGATATTCCAAGTAATATTCAGGGTGGTATCGACGATACTGATCCGATACCGACACTTTGTACAAAAACGTATTTTATTAATTTTATCTCAAATTATAGCATCATAATGATTACAGGACATCAGATTACTTGTTCTTATCACTTAATAATGCAGAATTCATCATATAGAAATAAAAAAAACTGAAGTTGTGCACTATTTCAACACCTTGCCTGCCTGCAGCTCTAAAGGACTCCCTGAGAGACGTCTGTCTCGCCCTAGCAGCACCTGTCCCTCTCCTCCTCTTCAGTTCGCCTCAACATACACTCGTCATATTATGTGATATGATTTACTCTGAGGTGTTTGACAAGGTTAGTGATGTTGCCACAACCATACATGCCAACCCTCCCGATTTTTCCGGGAGAGTCCCAAATTTCAGTGACCTGGAGCCACCATTCTCCCTATTTTCCACCTGGACAGCAAAATTGAAAAACCATATCGCAGAATTCATAGCGCGGCCCAGCCAATTCCAGTTTCCAACAATGGCGGCAGCTAATTAGTTTTAATATTACTCTTATTTCTCTTTCTGGGTCGCAAAAAACCTTTTAACATATTGTCAGGTGAGAATGTAGCTGTGTAAACTTCAAATATCTGAGGCGACCGACACATCGTTTTCAAACCCCCGAGGTCTTTCGCTACGCGGGTTAATCATGATATATAGGTCACTTTGATAACTTAAAAATGTTATTGTTTTGTTATGTTATTTTGTTATAAATGTTTTTTTTTCTCCCCCCCTTTCTCACTGTCCCTCTCCCCTTCTGTTTTTCCTTTCCTTCCTCTTTCTTTCTCCCTTTCCTATCTCTCACTCATGTCTGTCCCGTCTGTAACATCTGAAAATAAACTATAATAAATAATAAAAACAAAGATCGACCAAATGGACCAATACGGCAATGCCACGATGATCCATTTGGCAAAGTAAATCCATTGGGTATCCTTGTTGGTCTTCAGACAACAATTCTGATGGCTAAAGAACCAAATGGGACAGGCGAGAAAAAAAAAAAAGAAAAAAAAATGTTATTGTTTGGCTTTTTCAGTGTTTTATTTGTTCGTGAGTAAATCGGTTTGGCTGAGATTAAAGTTATTAGATTCGATTAAATTAAATCAAACTTTATTAATCCCTCAGGAGGGTTCCTCCGGGTTTTCACACAGCTGAATAAACGTCAAACAGAAAATGATTAAACAGAAGAGTTTACGTCAGTGCCCGGCAGGGCTGGACTGGGACAAAAAATCGGCCCGGGCATTTTGACTAGAAACCGGCCCACCAGGTATTATAAGAAAAAACATAAAGCCTTTGAATGAAAACAAATGTCGTTGTGACAGTGATGTACACTGTCTTGTTGGTACATATGTATCAATCTAATAAACGTAAACCTACACCATCCTCCCTATTCTGGTATTCTAAACAGTACTTAGCCGAAACCCAAAGACTGCTTGGTCGAGTTAACCTCCTGAACTATGGTGGAAACATGAAATTAAGACAGAGAAGACTAGACGTGAGACATGACCATTACTGAATATTAAAAATAATAAATGACAGATTTAGTGATATTTTCATAAACTATTTATTTACCACATCAATAAACAGCATGGCAGGGCAAAATATTTTTTTCTAACATGGCAACCTTTTAAAAGTGAAAGGAGACAGAAAGACAGAATAAAAGAATAAAACTTAACTGACTTTTTGATGGCATTTTACACAAAGTACTGGTACAGAATCTAGAAAATGTGGGAAAATACTGGCATCATATACAGTACTTAGCTACTTCTGAAGAAATTATGATGGGACCCTGAAAAAAACTTACTACGTACAATAATGGATTTCTATAAATTTGACATCAGATGAAAACTTTGGTTGTAAGATTCGGGTAATTATTTGTTAAAAGCTAGAAATTTTAAATGAGAATAAGAAAGAAAAGTATTTCTTTGTGCCCCCCTTTCCCTGTTAATGCTCTACCTGGCCCCATGGCAAAACATTGCTAAACCCGCCCCTGCACAGTTACCAGCTGTCAGCTACATAGAAAGGATCCTGGTGTAAGCTGTCTCTCAGAAACAGTTCATAGCTTCCCTTCAACTCATTCCTGTCACCTAAAAGGTAAACCTGTTTCTCCATCACCTGTTCAGCTCTGATGATTCAGTAAAGACATCTCCTGGTTTCATCTTCATGTTTCCCAGATAACCAAACCATATCATGACCAGCAGCTTTTACGGCTGTGGCTCCAACAAACATCAGTTGATACTAGAAAGTAATATTAAGTAAATTCTAACAACAGCTGATCAAGTTTAAAGGCGCTTCTGCTGTTTAACGCGGCCTCCGCTAGTTTCCTCTTTCTGGCGCAAAGCGGGAGATAAACAAGCAAGACGGGACTTGCGGCAGAAACCCCGATCAGCTGATCATTGATCAGTTTCATGATTGAAGTAGCAGCAGGAGAGGGAGGGGGGAGAATGAGAGAAGAAGAGGCAGCTGACAGCGTAAAGACACAGAATAACTCCAGTTTTTTGTCTTTTTTTTTTCATTGTAGCTGAAGTACGGGACAAATCACGTTTATTTTCAGCTCAATACGAAACGCATAATATTAACTCTGAATACCAGAGGATTCCGTTTTTTATGGGACGGTAGGCAACTCTACTAACTAACCATATGAATAAAATAAAGTTCACCAGTAACATCATAGCACCCACCCAACTGTATAGAAACTCCGTCATGCTAGCTAGTACGCAGTACGAGTTATTGTAACTGTAAAAAGTTAGCACAGCGAAAATAAACTCCACCTAAACTTGGTTTATATCTGACCCAGATAGACTGCAGCTCATAACTTCTTACCTGAAGCTCATTTCACCTGACAGTTGGACCGGCGGCCACCTTGGGTCTCTCCACCTCCCCTTTCCCCCATCCACCTGCTGGCCTCCACCACTTGCTTATTTTACTGAATCTTTGAAAGCTCCACCATAGCTACTACCAAACAATTGAGTTATTTTTACACGTCTGCCAGCATCTGTCCAATCCACCACCTTTCATTGTTTACACGGTTACGGAAAAAAAGACAACAACAACAAAACGTCGGCCCATTTAAAACAAAAAATTACCATCGGCCCACCGGGTATGCCCGATGGCCAGTCCAGCTATGGTGCCCAGTTATATTTTAGATAGCTCGTGACGTACTACCCGGCTTTCTTTAGACCGCGAAGGCCGGGTCCTCAGGTGGAAGCAGCCTCTGAATTTGGACACCTCCGCTGTTTCCGTACATTTAACGTATTTTATCCGATAAATAAACACTGTAAAATTTATTTATCCCCCCAACAGCCCTTTTGAATGTCTCCCTAGTGTGGCAACAACACCTCACGTTTTTGCCACATGTAACGCAAACCACGTCTCAGCTTTTGTGGAGATAAAATACGGTCGCACATGACTCCAATTACACTCAGCCATTGTTGTGAGTGAGCACGCCAAGGGACTGCGAGACAGATAGCCGTATTTCGCACATGACTATGAAAGGCGGAAGAGGAAGTAGTTCCTTTGAATGTAGACAATCTGAATGTTTCTTTCCACTGTGTTCCTGTTAATGATAAACTAAAAATTTACCCTAAATTACTAAAATATCAATATTTTAATGTGAGAATCGATTCTAGAACATAAATGATTGGTATCGGAGGAATCGATATTTCAGGATCGATCCACACATCACTACTAAGAACACTGTTAGAAAAGTTATGAGAGATGTGCTAAGAGATAATAACAAGAGGCTAAGTGAGGTAACTTGAAAAAGGCAGAGAGATGGAGAGAAGTTAAGTCTTGCTTCCCCTATTACAGAGGAACTCTTTGTGCCCGAAAGAGCCGGAAAGGAGTGCGCTGTCACAAGAGCTAATGTACCCAAGGCCTCTGAGACATGTAGTTTCCTCAAATTCAGCATGAGAGCAATTGCTGATGCATATGAGTGTGACTAACTAATTTTAGGAGCGCTGAGAGACTATGCGACATGGAGAAAAGGACAAATACATTATCGAGAAGAAGACCTCGGAAATCAGCATATGGAGTGAGAGTGAGCCTCAATAATATCCAGTCGCATCGGGTTCCATAATCCATTATAAAAGCAGCAGACGATGTGGGGAGTGAGTGCTGGCTTTTGGCTGAGAGGATCAAAGTCGTCAATGTATCAGCATAAAACTCCGTGTTTGTAATGACGTGGTGCACTTTTGCACTTATGTTCAGTGGAGCTCTGTAATCTCTTATCATTGCATTCAGTCATTTTAAAGCCTCAAAAATTATTTGCTTTAATTAATCACAAGATCTGTTTAGTGCAGTGGTTTACATATTTGCCTAACAAGTGAAAGTTCCCTGTTTTTCAGTGTAAAAATCTGCCAAATTAAACCTGACGTGGTGACCCCATTATGAACAAGGGAGCAGCTGAAAGTAGCTTGTTTGTGAGATGTGTTTAGACAGATTCAAGCCATATTTTAAATGGCAATTTGCCCACACATAGATTAGAAAAGCACACACCTAAAAGCTCCAGTTTATATTGCACACATCACCAAAACCTAAGCAATAAGTTCAAGAAACGTTGTAGACTTTTTAAAAAAAGTTGTGGCAAGGCATAGGTCATGGAAAAGGTATAAAGTCATTTTAAAACTTTCCATGGAGCATAGTGGAGCATTTTTTGCTAACACAAAACCCCCCAAAAATCCACGTATGTCAGGCCCCAGGCACTAATCATCGCCTTTTTAATAGCATTCCTATAGTGAAGCATGACAGTGGAAGCATTATATTACAGGGGTGCTTCTGATCGGTGGGGACAGGCAGGCTGATCAGACTGAGGCTATGTACACGGGTATTTTTTAAAAACCCGTTTGGGCCTTTTGTCCACATATAAACGGCGTTATGGATCACTGAAAACTACGATTTTTGAAAACTCCTGCCAGGGTGGAGATTTTCAAAAACTCAGTTTTTGCCTTTACTTGTGGCACTCGAGGAAAACGGAGATTCAGTCGGACAAGGTCAAAGGTGTGCGCCTTTTTTGACATCATGCTTACTGTTACTTTTACTGTTCCTCCATTTGGAAAGACAGACGTGTCAGAGTGAACTTGGATTATGTGATATGATTTGATTATGAATCACTTAGACTAATGTAAAATTTTAAGTTTATTATTGAATAAACTCTGCCCAAGGGACCCGGTGAGACGAAATCCAAAATACTGTCTTTAGTTATTAACATTTGAAATGAAGAAGGCACTTGAAAAGGTACAAAATTAGCTGCCTTTCCAGAAAAACACAAAAACTCGACTTCTGATTGGCCAGCATTTCTACACTGTTAGGATTTGGCATATTCTTGACAGTGATTGACTTTGTTTTTGGTCTTTACATGTGGATGGAGATATTTTTCCAAAACTGCATGTATGGACAGAGATTTTTTTTTTAAAAACAAAAACGGAAAATCTCTGTTTTCAAAAATACCCGTGTACGTGTGGATGTAGCCTTAAAGGAAAGCTAAATACAATCAACTAAAGAAAGGTCTTTACAGAAACAAAACATGTCCAGAGTGCCATTAACTGTGATTATAGGGAAAATTCAGTGAACTGAAGGTGCTGTAATGGCTTTGGGACAAGTCCCCCTCTGTCCTCATGTGATCCAGCTAAAGCTGATGAAATATCTGTGGAGGAACCTAAAGATGACAGAAGTGACACTGCCCAACAAATATGACAGAGCTTCAGCAGACCAGCCTGCAGGAGTGAAATAAACTGACCAAATGCACTTCTCTGTGCTGGACTGGTTTTAGGACCTGTTCCTGTGCTGAAAGGCAAACTGCTGTCTCAGTGTCAGGTTTCAAGAAGCTGTAATTGATGCTGGAAGCAGCTCCTCCAAAGTACCAAATTAGGCTCTGGATACTGATGATGTCATTATTTATCCCTTACCGGAGGATGAAGTCATTGCCAGCATAGAAGCAAAACCCTCTGTTCAGGTTTTTTTTTTCAGTCAGATAAGATTAAGAATGTAAAGAAAACACTTAAAACAGGATTTATTAAATTATTTTGTCCTGTCTTCCTGGTAGTTTTCCTGTAGGAGCTCTATCTCAGTAACACAACCGACTTCACCATTTGAGTTAAATGATACAGCATTCGGTTTATTGTAAGCTCAGCAATCAATCCTTGTCAGGTGGATGGCTGGCTGCCCTAACACTTATATACAATAGATCAAACAGATCATGATGAGTCTTCAGTTTAAGAAACTGAGTTTCCCAGTATTGATTATGTATCCGGTCCAGCAACTTGACTGTTGTTCAGTGACATTCTGTGCTTTTTTTAGCCTGAAGGATGTGCACTTTTTTTGTATTTTATTACCTCATGTCATTAAGATGTTAGGAGCAGTATGCTGAGTAATATATTTTGAAGGATTTGACATTTTGCTTCCATGTAGTTTTTCAGAATGTTTGTCATTTTATTAAGTGACTAAAAAAAGTAAAACCTATTACACACATTAATGATTTGTCATGTTACAGTCTTATTCCAAAATTGATTATATTCATTTGTTTCAATTTTTTTAATATATTAAATTTATTATGTATCAAGTCTCTCTGAAAAAAAAGTATTCACATCCTTCGATCAATACTTTGTTGAAGCATCTTTGGCAGCAATTACAGCCTCGAGTCTTTTTGAGTGTAATGCTACAAGCTTGGCACCTATTTTTGGGCAGTTTCTCCCATTCTTATTTGCACAGCCTCTCAGGCTCTGTCAGGTAGGATGGAGAGTGTCGATGCACAGTCAACTTCATATCTCTCCATAGATATTCAGTCAGATTCAAGCCTGGGCTCTGACTGGGTCACTCAAGAACATTCACAAAGTCGTCACGAAGCCACTGCTTTGTTGCCTCGGCTGTGTGCTGAGGGTCATTGTCCTGCTGGAATATGCAGAACAACATCCCACAGCATGATGCTGCCACCACCATGCTTCACTGTAGGGATGGTGGTGGCCCGGGGATGGATTAATGGATTTTGGAGTGACAATGACAAAATGTAAAAGAAATCAAGTGCTGTGAATACTTTCCAGATGCACTGTATATGTGCATATTATTAAATTCATTTTTGATTATTTTATAATTATTTAATTATCCGCAAGAGACGGTGCCTGAAAACTTATCGCCCGTACAAGGCAAAGACTTCTGTTTTAATGTGTCATTAGATGTTTGAACGCTCAACAGAAAATGCATATAAATGTTTCCCTTAAAGCTGATCAAACCTGTGGGTGTGAATGAGCAAAAAAGTAAAAAAATACTGTCAATCTGTGTGGAACAAATATAACAGAGTAGTAATAGCCTACCACTGCCAAATTTAAATGACCATCACTATGGAAGTGAGATCATGAGCGCCGTAGCACAACTAATCCACTTCCGAGCAATTAAAGGAAAACATGGGATTATTCCACTCAAGGTGCACTTTGCCAATCCACTTCCATCATAACCTCAAAGAAAAAAATCTCAGTCAAGCATCTAGAAATGCTGACACGAGCACCGTGCAGACTCCACACCCACACAGACAGCCACAGACAGACAGTCTCATCAGCACATATACACGCATTAGGAAATAAGCCATACAAAGGGAAACAGAAAACAAACAAAGCACACCGAAACACAAGCGCACACTCTGTTTGATAAACGCACACACACAGACCCACAGACGCACACACATTTGTTCATTCAGCACTTTAAAGCAAACCATTAGTCGCTCAATCAGGCAGACCCCACAAGGGAGAGAGAGCTAATTAATGGCCGTATCGAAACGCCAAGCCTCGCGCTTTATCAAGGTTTCGGGAAACATGATGGGTCCCTCACAAATGCCATATTATTCTCTCTCCCTCTGCCTGTTTGTCAGTCTCACACTTTCCCTGTCTCACCCATTAATACTGCCTAATAAATCTAATTTTTTTCATTGAATAATAGTGTAATTAATGTCCTGGAATACACACAAAAAGGTTGAAAATCGGATGCCTGCTACATATAAATTGTGGATCTCGTTATTATTATGAGACACAAACTAAATTCTCTTCAGGCGGTTGTCAGTTAGGGAATAACACAAAAATAATAATGAACATTTTGACTGTATGCACTGAAATTCACGAGGCAACGCTGCTGTATTAACAGTGCATCTAAATGGATAAAGGAGGCAGGACCCAAAATCAGACCACAGCTGTTTATCAAATATGAATGTATAGTAACCTATTCTATATATTCCTTTGGTTAACACTTTATAATAGCACTTGTTACTAAACTGCAAATAAATAGTCCTTTACAGTATAGTATATGTAGTTCTTTATACTTCTGTAAAGTTATTTTACTCTTAGCCGTTAACTCAATACAGCTTTATTAGCTTTATTTATGTCACTTTGTCACCAGTTTGTGCAGTTGCATCATTAATTATATATTGTATTTATTGCATCACAGGTAACAAGAGACAGTTAAAATTACATTCAAATGACATCTTCACACATGCTGTAAATAATACAATATATTTGTTAATCATTACCAGATGTTCTTGTCCATTGGTGAGCCCTGGCTCATTCCCAAATACTGCCGTTTTTGTCCTTGCCTTGGGCAGTTCTGAGATCACAGCGCGAGGTGTCCCCAGTGCTATGATGCTACAGTGAGACTGATTTCATTCCAAATTCTTCACATATGGTTTGAACCTGTTGGTGTCACATTTGAATGCAGCAGAGAGCCCACATCTTTTCACTCTTGTGATTGGCTACATTATAAACCATGAATTCTTCCCAGAGCTGAGTAACTAGAGCAGGCCGGGCAAACACAAGGCTCAGGGACCAGAACAGACCTGGCAAAGACTCAAATCTGAAAATGTGAAGGAGGGCAAACATTTTATTATTTCTAACTGTATTTTCAGAGCTTTTCCTACTGTGAAGACCTCCAACAGACTGCACCAAAGTAATAAGGTAATAGATAAACAGTAACAGTTAAAACAGCAAAGTTCCTGTTGTCTTCTTAGAAATTTCTATACCAGAACTTTTTTTTGCAATTTTAAACATTTGTGCTGTAGATTTCTTGCATTTACTACAGCAGCGGTTTCTTATCATGTACGGAGATGCACTGTTGAGATTGCTCTTTTTTCTTTTATTAAATATATTAAATATGTAGTTAAACACTGTTACGCTGCCAGAGAGGGGATTTTGCTGTTTCATCCCACTTAAGATCAAAGTAGGCTGTATGTGGTTCACATCGTGCCACCTGCTGCCACTTTTACTCTTAATAATATATAGTTATTCAAACAATGTTTCTAAACATGCTGCTAAGAACTGAGGAATCCTTTGCAAAGTTTAATACTTGCAACTTTTCAACAATGGTTTACCTACGGCACATGGGTGCAGCGGTTAGCACTATCACCTCACTTCAAGAAGGTTATTTTTTCAAACCTGCCAGCGGGGGGCGTTCTGTGTAAAAAGTAAAGCTTCGTTTTTTTAGCCTCTCCCGGGTCGCCACCACAGGTGGCTCGGAATGTATGACTTGACAGACTCCTTCCTGACACAACCCCAAAGGGATTTGTGCCTCCTCCTGAGATTCAGCCTGGGGAACTTTCACTTGTGAGGTGAATGTGTAAACCCCAGGGGCCTTTCTGTACATTTCCTCCATGAGATTTTGCAGGTTCTCTCCCATTACACCAACTTCCTCTCACAGTCCAGAGATGCTCGTTAGGTTCACTGGTGATTCTTAATTGGCAGTGGGCATAAATGAGAATGTAAATGGCTGTCTCTTGAAGCTCTGTATTTCCTTTGTGACAGACTAATGACCTCTCCAGGTTGTACATTCTAGGAAAGCTAGGATAACCTATAGTACCTATAGTCTACTTTTCCACCTTAACACTAAATTCTATGAGCACTTAGGAAGATAGATGGCTTCATTTCCATTAATTATTATTTCCTTATTATTGAAAATAACTCTTTAAGTTTCATTAATTCATTAATGATTAAATGGTAAATGGACTGGTTCTTATATAGCGCTTTTCCACTCTTCTGAGCACTCAAAGCGCTTTACACAACTTGTGCATTCACCCATTCACACCCATTCGCACAAGCACAACTGACATTCACACACGTTCATACTCCGATGAATGCATCGGAGAGCAATTTCGGGTTAGTATCTTGCCCAAGGATATTTGGCATGCAGACTAGGGGAAGCCGGGAATCGAACCACCAACCTTCTGATCAGTAGATGACCTGCTCTACCACCTGAGCTACAGCCACCCAAATTAATTAATTTAATTTAATATCAGTTAATATCCAAATCATTTACTTTTACTTCAAGTTGGAAAGTTGGAAAGGAAGACTTCCTTTAAGAACCAATGTGGACTTCTTTAATAATTATACCAGATTGGCGTTAATAATTAATATATAGTATTTTTGTTTCCTTTTGTTGTTGTTTGTTTAAGTGTGTGCTATTGCACTTCCATAAAAACATATTAGTAGCTGTGAACTCCCCCATGGAAGTACAGGAGTAGATGTACATAAGTATTTCTATGACAAATTATGCTGTTTAAAGAGATGGGGCTGGACTTTTATTGTAATATTAATTAGATGTAATATTAATCATTTTCAAGTTTACATCTTGGCACAATAAAAAAAATACATACAGTTTGAACTGTTGTGAGCTAACGAAGCAATAATGAAGTCAACTACAGAACATCATGTGCCATCGTGTGATAATATGACTGACGTGTGGTTCTTCGCCATTAGTACTGAACTCTGTAATGGTCATTCCTTAAGGTAAAAAACTATAAATTGTACCCTGTAACATTTTATTGGAATATGATATTGTTGATACTTCAAATAAACTTGTATAAGGGAAACAGAAAGAGGGTTGTGTTCAGCAAGACAGATGTAGCATTAAGGCTGATCCAAAATTTGCATACATGTTTTCCTGTTGCGTGATGATTCACTTTCCATCCAAGGCAATTACTCTCCCACGTCTAGTACTCGAAACTGCAGCTGCTATATGACTTAGCGTGCACTTCTTGATTTGAAAATCAATCTGGCACATTTGTGCCTGATTCTCCTTTAGTTCACTCTCAATACCTACATGGATAACAGATGTTACGGTTCAAACTTTACTTTTTAGCCAGTGCATAGTGTACAAATCACAAGATTGGATTAAAAAAAAGTTTAACATGGGGCTCTAGTAGTTATTTACACATTGTACTTGAATTTTTAGAGTCACCAGGTTCTCGTCACGAGTGTTTCCTGTGCACAAGTTGCATTTTTTAAAACCAAGCAGCAGCAGGTTGCATCTTTGACTTGAAGGCCCATCGCTTTGGTTTGACACCTGTGCACATCTGACTCTACTAAGCACTTGCAGCTTCATTAGATGCGTAAGTGCACCTGCAAAGCAAGAGATGTGTGCATATTTATGCATCTGACACAATAGCAGCAACTTCATTAATTGTGAAGTCAATTATTCCAAACAGACGCAGGATGGACCATGACCTATGACCAGGATGGACCATGACCTAACAGTAAATAACAGTCTACTTTTCTACATCTGATAAAGGTGACAGTCACAGTTTTACTGATGAATAATTTGTTGCACTCCAGCGTCCTCAGGTTCAGAAGCCCTGAGCTGGTGGATATTCTGTTTTCCTTTTATTAAAATCCAGGTTTATTTGCAAACACAAAACATACGTTTTTACATTTTTCCCCATGTCAAAGCTGTTATTTGATAGTTATTTTATCAGTTGTGTCGCTTGAACTGAATCCAAAATGACCAAATACCTTTCATGCATATTTTGAGTTTTCTCTCATTAATCTTGCTCTACAACTTCACATCTATTGCAGTTTGAAATATGCAGTTTGAAATTTACTGTGATAAAGAAAGAGTCTGGAACAAATCAGACTAACAAGTCTTTCCAGTAGTAGGTTAATTCCTTACCTGGAGGATCATATCAGCAGTTCTTTCATCGAAGTTTACAAAGAGAGTACTGCGCATTTCAAAATGTGGCACAACAGCAGTAACTTTATCAGTTACTAATAATATCTCTGACATGAAGACAGGATCAATTTATCATATAGCAGCACACCAAGAGGAGAGAAGCTCAGAGATGTATTGACTACTGATGGGAAACTGGTTTAACTGATGAACTAGCTGCAAGTTAGTAAAAGTAGTTCCCGGTTTAAACAGTTTGGTTAATTTAAAGCATATTGAAAAGGAGAAATATATCTCTGGAGATGCTACGTTAGCGAACTTGCTAGCATGTAACCTTCGATAGCTCAGTTGGTCGAGCGGAGGACTGTTGTGGAAAGCACAGGAAGCCTTAGCTCCCTGATTCAAATCCGGCTTGAAGGAAAAGTCTTTTGGGGTGTCTTGTAGAGCAGGGCACCCACTAACCGGAAGGTTGGTGATTTGATCCCAGGCAAGACACTAACCCCATGTTGCTCTCTGAAGCATCCATCAGAATGTGAAGGTTAGATAGGATGTGAATGGGTGAATATACAAGTTGTGTAGAATGCTCAGATAGAGTAGAAAAGCACTATCCAAACCCAGTCCATTTACGATGTCAGGTCAGTTTTTACTTTTAAATACAAATAAAAAGTGCAACCTCAAAGGTCAGTAAAAAAAAACCAAAAAACTTCTTGGTAACAAGCACAATTATGTGTTACTAAGCTAAGCTGATTCCTTTGGGGGGGAAAGGAAAAAAATTATCTGTGTTTTAAACTTTTCTTTGTCTAGTTTTTTTAATATCTTCTTCTTCCATCTTCTTCATCCGCTTTGTCCGGGGCCGGGTCGCGGGGGCAGCAGCCTAAGCAAAGAGGCCCAGACCTCCCTCTCCCCAGCCACCTCCTCCAGCTTATCCGGGGGAATACCAAGGCGTTCCCAGGCCAGCCGAGAGAGAGTTTTTTTTAATATATATATATATAAAAACATCACCAACCTGAAGGTAGAAGAAGAAGGTCAGACAGGAGGACACACAGAGGATGGAGTCCGTAGAGAACGTTATGGAATGATAGTAGCAATGTCAGTTTTTTTGTTGTTGTGTATATATATATATAAGCATATATACAGCTTAGGTGATAAGTTTACATACATTCATCATAAGCATGGCCGTGGTCTTTTTAATGACTTCTTTGAGTTGTTCTTTTTCCTGGGTGGAAGGATTGCACAGCACACATCTTTAATTACACCACCGATAATTTTGGTTAACTGTCCCTTTGCAAGTTGCACCTTCTGGCATTCTTCAGGTTGGATATTTGACTGCTCCTCTTGGCAGCATTAATTGAAATTGGTTGGTTTCCTGGCAATAACCTCGCTTTTAAACATAGTGTACAAATTTGCAATAGGGGTGAGGTCTGGCTTTTATGTTGGAATGCTTTATCCAGTCTTTGGGATGATCCTAACCAAGTACATCCTATATGTGACGGTAACAAATGGACATATAAAACATGAAATTGTTTAGAAATGTCCCATAATCAATACATAATCGAATCGATAAGTGATATTGGTGATGGAATCTGAGTCGCAAAATTTGTATCCATCCCAATAGCTAGAAATATGGCAGAAGCTTGTTCATACTACTAAAGATGTCTGGTTGATGTACAACTTGCTAAGGGATATTTCACCAGATATTACTGGGGGTTTATGTACACTCTGTAATAAATTCAACCTTGTGCGCCATGTTTTTTTTTTTAAGTCATTAAAGATGTATGATGTATAATTATTCCACCCTGGAATTTCAAAGAAATACAAAATTACCATGACTCTCATTCCCATGATGGGTGTACATGTGTGTAAACTTTTGACCACAACAGCATCCAGATCAGATACAATTATGTTCAAAGTTCTCCTTTTGAGATTTTTGACGAACCACGCAAATGCAGTGTTCTTCTATAGGTAAACCTCTGAAATAGCAGCAATTGAATTATGCCTTTAATGTGTTAATCACTTCTTCAGACACTAAAATAACTGAAGCTGCCATTTTTTAGTGTTACTCCAATTACAGACAAAGTTTTCAAATCAATAAAAAAAAGAAGAAAAGAAAACGTTTTCCCAAGTCCTAAATCAAGTGGACAAGAAAGCACATGTCAAGGTAATTCAGAAAATCTTAGCTGACATGTTGACATCTCGGCTGCCATAAGAATAAATATTTTAATTCATTTTTTAACAAATTCAGCTGAAACTCTCCCGTACGTGTGAAACATTTTTTTAATGTAACTGAGCATTTATCAGAAATAGAGCCCTCATAGAAACATAGGATGTTCAGAATTGACTTGGCCCACATTTCCCATCTTTTCTTCCTAGTGTACTCCTTAATTATACGTGACAGTGCAGACAAGATCTTTCTGTGTGCTTCAGAGGTAATTTGGCTGCCATTATCAGTAACATCATAGAAAGCAGTGAGCCAAGTCCAGAGGCAGCCATGCATACTGCAATCTGAAGGCCTCCTCCCCGCTTCACAGGTGAGAGGATGCGCTGCGCAGTTTCTCTCTTTCTTTGTATTTGCCTCTGCAAAGCTGATGAAAGCCTTGCATGGTGTTGTCTGTCTTTGGAGTTTTCTTGGATGCTTCCTATTCTGAAAGTGAAACTGGAGCCTGGCCACATTTTTTTCAATTTTATTTTAAATTCACATCTTTCATACGTTGGCTGACATCCGGTGTCAGCTCTGATTGCACTTATGGCAGCTGTTTGGTTTTCAAAATATGTAATATGATTAATTGACTGGCCAATGAAGTCTCTATTTGTGATTTCTTTTTTTAAAAACAACAAAAACAAACTTGTTTTCCCATCAAAGGCAATTCCTGAAATCTTCCCTTTTGTCAAAAGAATCAAAAGACAGACCAAAATATTTGCATATTGCTTAGTATGCATCATTTTTGCAATGTGAAACATTTGTGGAAGATAAATACTGAAAAACTATTTCTTTCAAAATTTATAATCAGCTGAGACTGATGTGGACAGCTCTCATGGGTTGTGTAGCCATATTACTATAATTTTCTTGGCATAAAAGGGTAACATTGACCTTTCGTACTCTTTGGAAGAAAAGAAAAACATGCACATTAATGAAAACCTTTTTTGCAGGTGATATTCTAAAAGATAGCATAGCACCACCATAGCATAAAAAGGCAAGGTCTGGACGTCAATGTACAGTTTTTAAATAAATATTTATCATGCATTGTTTCAAAAGAAAAGATCTTCATGCAGTCTTTTTTTGTGCAATTCACATTTTCAAAACTCAGAGAGATCTCTAATGACAGTCTTATAAAGGGGCTCGAGTCAGAGAACAGTTTTTTAAAGACTACTGCAGACAGATGTGATTCTTGAGTCTGGCATCTGAAAACAATTGCCAATGAAAGGGACAGTGAATAAATTTGAAAATATGTGTTGTTGTATGCATTGCATATAATCCCTCTCGTTGGGTCAGCTGGCATAGTAGCATTATATATTATCAGTTCTTGTCCATGTACACCTTGTCCAGTGTTCCTGTATCCTCAACACCTGACATTGAACATGTTAACCCTGGCGACATCCAAGCTGGTATGGATTTAGTGATGTATGTCTTGCTCATGTTCTGAGGTAGGGTTGAGGAGCATGGGGGGACCTAACCTGGGGACCCTTATTGGATGCATGCCCTGGCAGGGATTCAAATTTCAGACCTACTGTTTCATAGAACAATGTATACCAAGGTGGAATAATAAGCTGATAGGTTCTGATGATTTCAAGACATGAAAGCTTCTTACAATGCACAGAGGTCGCCAGCTGAAAACCAGCACCCCAAATCTCTATGAGCAACCAAAAGAAGGATGGTGGGAATAAATGATCATCAGAGCAAATCCCAGTGGATGTGGCAATCCGAGTGGACAGCAACATCATGGAGGAAGGAACATGAGAAAATAGAGAATTACCGAGGGCAGAAGAAACAACTGGAGTAGATGTGGAAGATAAAGTCTGAAGTGGTCTCAGTGGTAACATGAGTATTAAAAGCTATAATGCTTAAACTGGAAGAGTGGCTCCAGGCATAACATCACAGATCTCTATCCAGAAGAGGGCAATTCTAGGAACATCTAAGAGGGAGAAAAGTAGGATGGCCTCCTAGATCTGGACCTGGGGGTTCACTGAGTTCCTGTTGCCAAAACATAATGTCCCAGAGGTGCTCTGCTGGATTTACCTCACGGAGGCATGAGGACCAGTCGTTGGTACCAAGTCCTTCATCCTCAATGAACTGCCTGCACACATGAGTCCAAAAGGAAACCCAGACCCACTGCACCACCGTAGGGTCTGACAATGGGTCCAAGCATTTCATCTGTCATTTGAACCTTACATCTCAACTGTAAAAAACACAGGGCACCAGTGGTGGACCTGCCAATTCTGGTGACTAGATGACATGGAGCCCTCAGGCCACCCTCATGAAATCTGTTTCTGATTGTTTGGTCATTTACACCAGTGGCCTGCTGGAGGTCATTTTAGAGCTCTGCTAGTGCTCATCAGGTTCCTGCTTGCTGGTAGACATGGCAAACTATCTGGCAATGACACATATTGATCTGGACTCCCTGTGCAACCTCTGTAGGGTCCAGGTATGACATCACACTACCAGTAGTGACACTGACACTAGTGAAATACAAAACTAGTGAAAAAACTGTCAGAAAAGATGAGAAGGGAAAAATGTCAGTGGCCTCCATCTGTAAAACCATTCCTCACTGTTGCCCCACTTATTTTCACTGTTATGAAAATAAGACAAAATAAGTTGTTATTTCCATTAACACCAAAGCAGCTGAAACTGATTAGCAACCCCCTCTGCTACTTAACCGACCACATCAATATCCCACAAGTTTAATTGACTTGATGCTGTAGTCTGATTAAAAAGTGTTCCTTCAATTGTTTTGAGCAGTGTATGATTAAAAAAAACACTTAATGTACAAAATTGTATTAATTAAAATGCAATTTAAAAAATTAAAACGTATGCATAAGTTCAATAAGGAATATGAGTAATAACTGATCCGCCTGCTTCCTACTAGTCTATTCCTTATGTTACTTCCATGTTCCCGTGCTGTCAAACTCAATATAATGACATCATTACTCTAGTCCAATCATTTTCTGGCCCTCCTTCTGCGAGCTAATCAGCCTCTGTTCGGTACTTTATAGTTTATTGCTCCTCTGTCACTCCGTCTTTCACACTCATTCATTCATGCAGCCAGCCTCCACCCTATCTACACCATACCCCGGTCACTCAGGCCCATTCAAGCCTACATCTTTAGCTTCACAACCACCAGTGGGTATAGACTCTGGGGGGTCCTGTCCTAGCTGCTATCTCTGCTGAGATTCCATTCTGTTACGATGGGTTGCTGGAGTCTAATCAGCAGATAACACTATTGAATTTTCTATCTCAATAAATCGTGTTCACTATTTTCCAAATGAGCTCTTCTTATTGAAATATATTATAAGTTCAGGGTCTGTCTAAATTCACTCCTCAACAGGATTTGATTAATAGCTTCCTATCCTCAGCATGTTGTAAGTACACCCTGTGCCTCAAATTTAATAATGTGCTCTTTTGTGCTCTAGCAGAAATAATATAAATATAAATAATCTTATATTTTCGTTACTATTCACCACACTTAGCTTGCAGTGATTTTATGTGCATTTACTGCTTTTTTTCAAATCCTTTCAAAATGTCTCAAATATGAGACAATAGGGTCTGAAAGCAGTTTGCTATTATTTGATTCCTAGAGAACGTCTGAAATGTCTTACTCACTAGCAAATAATACCAAATGATGTGTTGTTGAGTGCATTGTGGCCCTATGGCAGTTTATTTTTGAGGACAACGTCGAGGCCAATGACATATTTCACAATTTCAATGGAAGGGATCTGAAACAAAATTTAAGTTTCTATGTGAAATGTGGCCTTGTACTGTGAAACATGATAATTCACATGATGCAGACTTTTACTACTACATGCCAAGGTTTTACCAGCCAACAACACTGAATTTTATATAAAGGTACTTATTATACATTAAAAATCTATTCAAATCAAAACTACAGATTTATTCAAGTAACACTGTATTTTTATGTTTTTGTGTGCAAGTTGCACTTGGCATCAAATAATGTCAAATTTTAATCTGGGAAGTATAATAGAAGTATTTAAACATGTACTACTTAACCTCCTAGGACCTGGCGTCCACATATGTGGACATCACATTTTGGGTTATTTAGACCAAAATATTCCATTTTTCTCTACAGGGGCCTGATATCCACTTACGAGGACATTATACTGCCACTGTTTTATCAAAATTTAAAACGAATGTCTTCATATGTGGCTCTCATTTTTCTTAGAAACAAAAATAGAGTAAAAAAAATCTGGTGATTCTTTGTTTTTACATTCATTGGGTCCCAATATCCCGAAATATCAAAGAGAAATTAAAAATGCATGCCATGGAAGAGTTCGGGTCTTAGGAGGTTAAGTAAGGTACAAGTGCATCAAAACAGTCTCAGTTAGTTAATTCTCACCACTCTTAAAACCATTCATTGGGACTTTCCTGTAAGTATATGTTTTTTCTTATATATCATATTGTGGGAATGCTAAAGCAAAAACGGCAAAGTGCAGTCAAAGAGATTCAGCAGCTACAGGTAGGACAGCAGATCTGTACTTTCACTTTGCCTTTGTTCTCTCTTTCATGCAGTGCCTTGCTGTAAAACCCACTGCTAGTGACTGATCATTTCTTTTGACTGCCGTTTGGGTGGAGTGGGTTTTACACTAATGGCAGGGTGAGCTGCTTCTCCGCGTAGCAAAAGTGACCCAAAGGGTGCGCGTGTGTGTTTATGTGTGTGTTGTGGATGCAAAACACATAGTAAAGAGCTGTTTACGACCGAGCTAAGGTTGAAAGTGGCAATATACAGTGGGGCAAAAAAGTATTTAGTCAGCCACCGATTGTGCAAGTTCCCCCACTTAAAATGATGACAGAGGTCAGTAATTTGCACCAGAGGTACACTTCAACTGTGAGAGACAGAATGTGAAAAAAAATCCATGAATCCACATGGTAGGATTTGTAAAGAATTTATTCGTAAATCAGGGTGGAAAATAAGTATTTGGTCAATAACAAAAATACAACTCAATACTTTGTAACATAACCTTTGTTGGCAATAACAGAGGTCAAACGTTTACTATAGGTCTTTACCAGGTTTGCACACACAGTAGCTGGTATTTTGGCCCATTCCTCCATGCAGATCTTCTCGAGAGCAGTGATGTTTTGGGGCTGTCGCCGAGCAACACGGACTTTCAACTCCCGCCACAGATTTTCTATGGGGTCGAGGTCTGGAGACTGGCTAGGCCACTCCAGGACTTTCAAATGCTTCTTACGGAGCCACTCCTTTGTTGCCCGGGCGGTGTGTTTTGGATCATTGTCATGTTGGAAGACCCAGCCTCGTTTCATCTTCAAAGTTCTCACTGATGGAAGGAGGTTTTGGCTCAAAATCTCACGATACATGGCCCCATTCATTCTGTCCTTAACACGGATCAGTCGTCCTGTCCCCTTGGCAGAAAAACAGCCCCATAGCATGATGTTTCCACCCCCATGCTTCACAGTAGGTATGGTGTTCTTGGGATGCAACTCAGTATTCTTCTTCCTCCAAACACGACGAGTTGAGTTTATACCAAAAAGTTCTACTTTGGTTTCATCTGACCACATGACATTCTCCCAATCCTCTGCTGTATCATCCATGTGCTCTCTGGCAAACTTCAGACGGGCCTGGACATGCACTGGCTTCAGCAGCGGAACACGTCTGGCACTGCGGGATTTGATTCCCTGCCGTTGTAGTGTGTTACTGATGGTGACCTTTGTTACTTTGGTCCCAGCTCTCTGCAGGTCATTCACCAGGTCCCCCCGTGTGGTTCTGGGATCTTTGCTCACCGTTCTCATGATCATTTTGACCCCACGGGATGAGATCTTGCGTGGAGCCCCAGATCGAGGGAGATTATCAGTGGTCTTGTATGTCTTCCATTTTCTGATGATTGCTCCCACAGTTGATTTTTTCACACCAAGCTGCTTGCCTATTGTAGATTCACTCTTCCCAGTCTGGTGCAGGTCTACAATACTTTTCCTGGTGTCCTTCGAAAGCTCTTCGGTCTTGGCCATGGCGGAGTTTGGAGTCTGACTGTTTGAGGCTGTGGACAGGTGTCTTTTATACAGATGATGAGTTCAAACAGGTGCCATTCATACAGGTAACGAGTGGGGGACAGAAAAGCTTCTTACACAAGACGTTACAGGTCTGTGAGAGCCAGAGATTTTCCTTGTTTGAGGTGACCAAATACTTATTTTCCACCCTGATTTACGAATAAATTCTTTACAAATCCTACCATGTGGATTCATGGATTTTTTTTTCACATTCTGTCTCTCACAGTTGAAGTGTACCTCTGGTGCAAATTACTGACCTCTGTCATCATTTTAAGTGGGGGAACTTGCACAATCGGTGGCTGACTAAATACTTTTTTGCCCCACTGTAAATCCATCCCCGTTACCATAACATTTGTACATTGACCTTTTTAAAAACTGTGATTATAGAAACTGTTAAAATTAACTCAGTGTGCTCTTTTACGCTTCAGCTTTATCTGACCCAGGTGAGTCAAATGTAAAGTTCATGCATTTTTATATAAAATCTGAGTCTATTCAAAAGGGCAAAAAGTAAAATATGCACTCAATTTAAAAAAAAAAAAAGGGGGGGGGGGGGGGGGGGGGACAGTCTGAGTCCTGTACCACAGTTTGTAGGACACGTCTTGCTTGTCACATTCGCAAAGTAAAAGTTCATAGTTCAACTTACTTGCAGGTCACCGTTACAGCAGTGAAATGAGGTTACAGACATCCTGAGCAGCAAACTTATCATCATCCAATGTGTCTCGTTCTCTATCACTGAGCTCTGATGTTAAGGGCTTCTCATTTAGGCCGGCGTGCCGACCATTTAGCTAAATCAAAAAGTGCCAGCTCTCTTTCAGACAGGCTGACTAATTGGGCTGCCATTAAAACCCAGACTAGCGCTGCTCTCACTGCCAGAGGAGTGATAGAAACATGAAATGATGGTGAGAGAGAGAGACAAAGTGTCATCTGGTAATAAACATGTGACTTGCAAAGCAGCGAGTACGCTGTGTCCTGAGACTGAAAGCTTGCCTGAGAGCCACTAAGTATGTGTATAAGAGAAGGAGTCAATGTAAGATGGAGAAAGAGCAGTGAGAGTGAGGCGATGGGAGACAAAGAAAGAAGTGGCAGAGGAGAAAGTCTTCATGACATAAAACAGAAAGCTTGATCAATGGATCCCTCAGTCACCTCGTTAATAAAGACCAGTGCTTTTATTAGGCGTATAGCCTTGCAATATTTATACCATGAATATTTCAGAGTCCCCGGCAGGAGCCCAGACATGGAGCGCTGCCTTTCTGCAGAGAAGACAGAGTCACAGCTTTCGCTTTCCACCCCAGACACCCGGAGGAAAATAGTTAAGGTCCTTCATCATACTTTCTTTTTTCACGGTAAAACATTAAAAAGTTAAAACCCATGCTAAGTCTGAGGAAGCAGGACAACATGGGGTAAGAAGACAGAAAAGTTCATCTAAAATATGGTAAATAAAAAGCAATAAGTATAAGTTTATTTAAAGGAAAAAGAAAAAGTACAGTATTAAGTTTGATTGAGATAGTTTCTTTTTGTTGCCCCATCCAGGTTTTCATCCCTGTAGGATCAACCAGCAGCTCTGCCTTGATTAGGAGAAGCAAATATTTAATCCTCTTTGAAAAGGCGCCTACAGATACAGACAGGGTGTGCTTGATGCTCAAGGAAACTTTTAAAACATTTAGTCAACAAAAATATCAACTGATACAATATTCAACTGTGGAAAATATAAATACACCCATTTCTCCTAAAGCTAATACTGTCATCAGTAAAAATAACTTCCTTTGCACATCTTGTATCGTTGCTTAGCAGTCTCTGACAGCAGCTGCAATTTTGGAATACTCTGAAATTTCTTCAGCTGAAAAATATTTGAGGGTCTTTTTTTGCATGCACTCTCCATTTGAAATCCAAATGCAACATTTCAATTGAAATCGAAATCATAATGTTCAATCGTACTTTGCATTTAGTACTGAGTTTCATTCCTGACAACCTGAATAATGCTTTTTACCTGCACCAGTGTCTAATGTTACTTTGACCAAACAACTTTATCTGGAACATTCAATATGTTCATTGGCTACCACTGGGATTATTTTATCTAGAGAATGAATTGCATCAAATTATTTGATTTCTTACATCCTTTGCCAGACTCAAAGTCATCCACAATCTTTTCTTTTGAAAGCCTTTAGAGTTCTTTAAGTCTCGGTCTGGTGACGCTACTCACTTTGATGGCAAAGAGAACACCAAATCCTAGTTCTCAGAAGGATTAAGACACTCCCTAAGAAGTTTCTAATCACTGTCATCTAATCTGACCCTTGATTCTAATGTTAGAGGTTTGAAGGTATGAAGGAGTGTACTTACTTTCTCTAAAGATGAATGAAACCCTCTCCTGACATAATATTCACAATATTATTCTCAATCACAGGACACCTGACCCTAAAAGGATCAAAGGACAAGTCTCGTCCAATTTGAAGAGCTTCAAGGGTCATTAGCCCTGACACACAATGTGCCTAACCATACAAAAAAAATGCAGTGCTGACAGTAGCATGATGCAACAGTAATTAGCTTCATAGTTCACATTCTCTAATTAAAGCTTCTACCATGTAGGAAGTATCAAAGAAATGTTACAAGTCAGACATAAGAACAACATATAAAACTGTAAACATGTTGAGGGAAAACTCTGTAAAAAACCCAGGAGAAATAAAGACACAATGAGACAAAGTTACTTTCTTTATCAAACGTGTACACGGGTGAGCTGCTAAGAACAACTCACACCATGCACAGTGGCTTGGTAATTTTTATAGGAAAGACAGTGAGAACAGGATAAGAAAATACAAAACAAATAAAATAAACAACTCCATATGTGGCGCTAGTCTCGTCAGCAGAGAGCTGGGAGAAGGCTGTGAGAGATAAAACAATCTAAAACAATATGTCCCAAAACAGTATGTCTTTGCTGAGAAAGTCTAAAAAGATAATTCTAAACTAATCTAACCATAGACAAAAGGGCATGCTTGCACATTTAAAAGAAGGTAAAGAAACATAGAAACATTTTTCCTGTAACATTCCCTCCTGTTTTAACTTATTTTAAATGTATACAACAATTGTCTGTGAAGGTTATTTATTAAGTATCTTAAGCAATTTTTAAATTTTCAAAATGTCAGCATAGCAGAAATGGCAGTCATTTGGTCTAAAGAATAAAACAAAAGAAAATAATAAAAAGAAAAACATAGTAAATGAAAATCATAGTAAATGAAATAACAAGTGGAATAAACAAGAAAAAATAATAAAACTAAAACTACAAAAAATAAAGGATAAAAACCTTATATTTTAAAACGAAAACTTACAAAAAATAAAAGGATGAAAAGTAAAATGAAAACTTTATATTTAAAAATGATGAAAACCTAATATGTAAAATGAAAACTTCAAAAAATACAAGGATGAAAACCTTATATTATAAAATGAAAACTTCAAAAAATACAAGCATGAAACCTTATACTTAAAACGATGCAAACCTTAAATTGAAAACTTTATATGTAAAATAATGAAAACTTCATATTTAAAATGGAAACTTTATGTTTAAAACTGAAGACTTCAAAAAAATAAAAGCATGAAAACGTTATATTTAAAATGAAAAACTTTATGTTTAAAAGTCAAGACTTCAAAAAAAAAAAAATAAAAGCATGAAAACTTGCATAACCTACTAATGTTTTAATCAGTGCATGATCACTTGACAAGTCATTTTTAATCACCACGTCATTTATTAGCAGCTAGTACAAGTTCTCCTCTAACAGAATTGCAACGGGATGTTGTTCTTCTTCAGGCACGGCAACATAAGCAGTCATTGTAGTTGTTATCATCTGTGAAATCATTACTCTTAGACATGGCAACACACACAACACTAATATGAGCAGTGCTATCATGATGAGACCTAGAAGGAAAAATGGCTTTGCTACAGCAGCCAGCCATGAACCGCTGAACAGCCAGCTTTGTGCTGTAGCTGCTCCAGGTGTGTGTTCAGTGACATATTTTTGCAGAGCGGTCAAATTCTGCAAAGCTTCATAAATGTCTCCTCCAGTTTCGTATCCATCAGGGATAAAAGTGCAACATGTTTCCCCGATCAGCTTGCAAACTCCTCCTTGTGATGCTGTTAGCAGGTCTAGTGTCAGTCTGTTCTGCAGCACCATCGTTCTGATGGCCTGCTGTTCTCCTGCTAAGGCGGTTCCCAGGGTCTTAGTCAAGTTGATGTGTCGTAGCAGAGCATATCGGTTGATTTCCACATGATCCCGCACCTCGGCAACTCCAATGCCGGGGATCAAGCTCTGTAAGAATTTCACTCCTCCTCCCCAGATGCGAAACTCTCCCGGCACTCCAGTGTCCACGGTAATGCCGAAAGAATTGGGGGAGGCGATGTCCACTTCACGTCTCTGCCGGCTGCTTGGGTGATGTGCAACACTTTGCATGAAGAAAACGTGATCTGATAATTCCACCAGGGCGCACAGACCTCCCCAACCTTCAGGGAGTGACAGATAAGCCTTGTTGCCACATAGGAAGTACCAGTCAGCCAAAACTCTGGTTCCTCTGCTGCTGGGTGCCGTCCGTGCACATCCTGTCTGGTACTGAGTCTTTGTTTGTAGTGGCATTCGGTAGCTGTAGTCGGAGCGACAGTTTAGGCCCATCAGCGTCGTGTTACTGGCACAGGTGGCGTTGATTGAACAGGCCATACACTTCCTCTCGTTCCTTGGTGGGCAGAAAGTGTATATGTGCTTACATAGGTGAGTAGGCAGCTCCCCCACTGCCCGCGAGCCATTGTTCATCACACATACTGGCAGTTGTGATGCGTTCAGTTTGTTCAGTAGAATTACATCAGGCAGCGGGTCTGAGACTTGGGGCCAGGTCAGTAGGTATGTCTGTCCGGAACAGTTCACATTTGTGAGTGATGATGACCTCCAGGTTGCTTTCGCTGGGATGCTGTAGTTGGCTTTGGACCAAACCGTAGCCTGGATGTGTTGCCAGGCCCAACAGGCACCAACTGCGATCTTCAGGTATGCTGTACGGCCACAGGCCAGACGTCTGCGAGGATAGGGGCATATGGGTACATGCATAGCAGTCAGTTTTGTTATTCAAGTGAGCTGTAGTGTTCATAAACTGCCACCAGAAGTTAGTGGCGTAGCCATGGGGAAACTTGGTGTACTTTCCTTTGTCATACAGTGTCTGCCTTTTCTCCATATAGCGTGACTTGTTGTCCCTCACGGAAGCAAAGGTGAGGAGCCCGGCCATGGTCAGGGCCGCTGCAGTTGATAAGAGCCACCACCTCATGACGACGGGACACACCCTCCTGTCGCGAGTAGACCCCCCGGCCAGGAAAGCTGACCCCTCCACCGGGCGAGATCACAACAAGTAGGCAAGCCTGCCGTCAGCTGTGTTTAGATGGCTTCACTGACTCGCCTGCAGTGACTCTGATGGACCCAGGATGGTCGTTCCGCAATTTTGCAAGCGGTCGGTGTAGTGAGGAGGACTTGGTATGGCCCCTCCCACCTGGGTGTGCTCCAGTTTTTCCTTTGGAGCACCTTGATCAGAACCCAGTCACCGGGCTTTAGTCTGCAAGACACTGGAGAAACATCATCAGGTTGTTGATTATGTACAATGATCTCTTTGTTTTCTAACAGCTTAGACATCCATTCTGCTAATGTGTTTTCTCTGATTGACTGGTAATAGGCAGTGGAAACGGCCTGCCATGAATGATTTCAAATGGAGTTAGTTTATGGGAGCCTTGTGTTAAGCGCATCCACATTTTCACTAAACCCAAACATTCAGGCCACGGCCTTCCTGTTTCTGCCATGCATTTCCTGAGCCTTTGTTTTATAGTGCCGTTAGTTCTCTCTACAAGGCCTGCGCTCTGAGGGTGATAAGCACAGTGGTGTTTTATGCTGAAACCGAGTGCTTCAGAGACCTTAGTGATGACATCATTTACAAAATGAGTGCCGTTGTCTGACCGTATCAAAGCTGGGATGCCATATGTGGGTATGAAGTGATTGCACAGGCACTTTGCTACTGAAATTGCATCTGCCTTTTTCACTGGATAGATTTCCGGCCACTTTGAGAACACGTCTATAACCACTAGGGCGTATTTTGACCCTTGACATTCGCTTAGTTCAATAAAATCCATATGAATTGTGTGAAAAGGATGAGGCGGAGTTGGAAAACGGCCTCTTTGTGGTCGCAGGTTACCCTGAGCATTATATTTTTGACACGTCATGCATGTTCTGACAAATTGTTTTGCTGAGGTTTCAAAATTTACAGTGTAGAATTTACAGTGTAGAAATGAGAGTATTGTGTAGAATTTACAGTGTAGAAATGAGAGTTGACAATACTGGTCAGTCCCCCCGTTGACAAATGCGTACAGCCATGAGTCACTAATGCCGCCATTTTGTGGAGGAATTTTGGCAACACTGGCTTGCCATAACACATCATTAAGTCGTTTGTCAGAACTGCACCGTGTTTTAGCCATTTTGCCTGCTCTGCTGTGCTTGCTGCTTTTTGTTCATTTTTCAACACATCCAGTGGAATCTGATGTGTGTTTACTGCCATCAATGTGATGTTTGCCTGTTGTGCCGCCTATTTTGCTGCTCTGTCAGCAAAATTGTTGCCTGTAGTAATGAAAGAGTCAGTAGGCGTTGTAAGAGGTTGGCATGCTGGTTTGCCAGTTGGTGTAATCATTCCTCTGGTTTTCCAGATTTTTTGCAAAATGATGCACAGCAGAGAAAACATACTGGCTGTCTATATAAATGGTTATTTGTTTATCTTTGTGTATTTCACATGCGCAACAATCTCGTGTGAAGTGACCTTCCTCTCCACGGTTCTAGCAGGCGTTGTCTCTATGTTATCTGCTGTTTCTGCGTGGCTGTCTGCGGCCTTGGTGTTTGTGACTTTGCTCGCCTCTCTGTTCCTGATAGCCACCTGCGAATTAGTGTTTTAGTCTGTTGTCAACAGTCAGCCTTATTTTTAAGTTACAGAATGCTTCTCCCTTTTTTTGGTTTTTGTTTTTTTTGTTTGGGAGAATAGATGCAACTCTACATTTTCACTTAAGGCAGTTTTAGATAATTTCTAGTTCTTCAAACAATGCATGGATCTCACACATTTCAAACTTTCAAGTTAGGGTTGTTTCCCATTTATACAAATATATATATTTAACTTTGCATTGCTCATAGCTCACAGCTCTAAACCTAGGCATTTTTCAATCATATGCCTAATCACTATGTGTCACTGTGATTCTCAAGTATGGTCACAAGTTCGTTTAAATTCGTTTCCAAAACCAACAAAATAATCAAACAAAAACAAAAAACATAAACGTGTCAGGACACAAAAGAAAAAGAGGAAAAAAAAAATGCTGCCACCCGTACAAGGCAGAAGTCTGCATATGTTGGCTTTTAATAGCATGCAGCTTGTAACATACTAGACTAATGTGCCTGTGTTAATTCAGCTCCATATTATTGTGTGAAGTTTCACTGGGTTGGGAGTGGTTTTGTGTGTGTCACATTTTTGGTGAGCCAATGGCTGGAATGAGGTTGGACTAATTAGAGGCAGGTGTACTTGATTGCACTGATACACTGGTCTACTTATAGCCCACACTACAACCACTGCTGTTTTGTTTTGTCTCTCTGTGCAGGTATGTAATGTGATGAAATCAGATATGATTGGGATGGATTGGTTTTGCGCTATGAATTTTATATTAAGTGTGTCGTTTTGTCTCTCTGTGCAGTCCAGGGCCTATTATATGCCACAGCCTAAAGGCAGCAGAGTTGCAGAGGCTTGAGTGACCACTGACTATATGCTTGCAGGGTGGTGGGTCTCCAAGGACAACTTCTAACCCTGTTAAAGGCAACATGTGGAGTGCAACTTGGCTGTGTGGCATAGCTGGCTCTGGCCTTGGGACTGTGTGTTTTTATACAATTCTTAAGTGGGACACTGGACTGTTTTATCTTTTATCTCTTGATATATTTTTCGTCAATAAATTATCTTTTAGAATTTTATTGACTGACATCTTTTTGCCCATGACTGAAACGGTTGGTCAGACCTAGAGTCTTTCTTTGGGCAGAATAGCAGCTTCTGCTCTAAAAGAAACAAATAAATAAAAAGAAAAGAAAATGTGGAACATGCTCATCAGCTTAGCAGTGTCTACATATTTAATTCAGCTTCTCAATCCTGTAGTTTTAGCTGTTGTCTACAGGGTTTTGCTTATAGAGCACACCTATAATAACAACCAATATCTCAGCAATGTGTCATTCTAGGATGATAAGTTTCAAGCTGGTCAAGTGCCTCTATGCACTTCATTAGTTTAGTTATTCTCTGTATTGTCTTCATCTCACATGTCATTACACTGAGTTTCAGCAAACCTTAAGCTTGATGCAGACTACTGCTTAACAATTATCCACCTCACATCATAACCGATTAAGGTGCCTCTTCATATTAATATTATGTCATTGTTAATATTATCCTCTTTGTCTTATATGACAGCAATAGCATATTATAATATTTTATCAGTGTGTACCACTATACTACTACTGAGCCAATTTGATAGTTAGGATCATCTTATTCAGCAAACAGATAATTTTGAATTCATCCAATCTGCGGTCACATTTGTTCTCTCTATTGCATGGCGGACCAGGCAGG
Organism: Rhamphochromis sp. 'chilingali'; assembly: GCF_963969265.1. Classification (NCBI taxonomy): domain Eukaryota; kingdom Metazoa; phylum Chordata; class Actinopteri; order Cichliformes; family Cichlidae; genus Rhamphochromis; species Rhamphochromis sp. 'chilingali'. Next base: position 5,642,229 of record NC_137937.1, on the reverse strand, counting down.
TCTATTATAATATATTATTTATATTTTATTTTGTATCCATCAAGGGCTTCAGATGACCTGCAGAATCATCCTTTTCCCAAGGTGGAGACAGTTACCTTTTCACACACTGTCCTTGGCTGAACAGTGACACAGCCTTAATATACTTTATTTATGTTATTAAAATATTTTCGTGTGAATTATTTGCTTTATATTCATTTTATACATTGTGGGCATGGTCATCATGCCAACTGTGTTTCATTGATAATATCACTTTACAGGTTGTTATCCTTGCTATTATTAATTTCAAATACTCTAAAGATAATTTCTACTGTAATTTTCCCTTTGTTCATCTTTATTTCGTACTTTTTATATTTATATCTACTCAGTGGGGTCTGTTTTCAACCCTTTTAAACTACTTCAAACTACTTTGATCTCTAGTTTTCACTTAATAAGGGATTATTAAGTTCTTCCTGATATGGGTGGTGCTGCAGATGCGGCTGCAGGAATGAGTGATGGCTTTCTAAAAGGGTTGTGGGAACTGCACAGTGTCTCGTCTTCTGGTTTTACTAAACTGGCAGTTGAGTTCTATTCTTCTGACTGTTTATATTTTGTTTTCTTAAATCTCTCAGTTTACAGACACTGTTTTTTTCCGGCGTCTGGACTTTTCTTTTCTCACCACTGCTCGTCAGCAGGAGTGAGTTTTAATTTCACTTGCTTGATTACCCATCTTATTTATGTATTTACTTATTTTTTGTTTAAGTAATACACAATACAGCTGCTATCACCTTCGCTGGTATTAGAGACGAGAGTGGTTGGTCACGCCCTTCTACTTTCAGACTATTTCCAAAAGCGGTGTGAACTTTACGAGACGGAACTCGACCGTTCTCTCAACTCACCAGCACGTCAGTGAATAGCAGTAAAAGAAAAACACAGTAGGAGCAGCTCAGTCTCTTATTGGACCGTGAAAAGTCAGCTTGCTCCGTTAGTTACAACAATACACACATACATTCACATTCACACTTATTCGCGCGATCGGAACCCTTATAATAAGGGGAGCTGCCAGTCTTTCTGTAGACGAGCTACTTATTCCCTTGACCCAGCTGGGGGAGCTACTCAGAGCTCCAAACCTAACCCACAAGAGTGGGGAGCTTCCAGTCGACGAGCTCCAAGCTACCAGCCGACGAGCTACTTTAAACCCACAGAAGTGGGGAGCTTCCAGTCGCGACGAGCTACTTTCGCTATTTTAAATTCCCTGAATTTAAAATACGCTTTTACGCAAGATTGTGTCAGTGTGTCTGTATCTACCTGGTCAGTGTCGCCGGGTCTGGTCCACCTCGATCGGGCCCCACCACCGTGGGTCGCTTTCTAAGAACGTTGGCCAAGACTCGAATTTAACGCCCTTGGTCTTTGACCACACACCTAGTGTGTGGGCTGTCGACAGACGAGCAACGTGGACTGGTCACGGAGATGGGACACGATGGAGGCGCTCCGGCTCCGAAGGACCAAGAAATGTTGAGGGAAAACTCTGTAAAAAACCCAGGAGAAATAAAGACACAATGAGACAAAGTTACTTTCTTTATCAAACGTGTACACGGGTGAGCTGCTAAGAACAACTCACACCATGCACAGTGGCTTGGTAATTTTTATAGGAAAGACAGTGAGAACAGGATAAGAAAATACAAAACAAATAAAATAAACAACTCCATATGTGGCGCTAGTCTCGTCAGCAGAGAGCTGGGAGAAGGCTGTGAGAGATAAAACAATCTAAAACAATATGTCCCAAAACAGTATGTCTTTGCTGAGAAAGTCTAAAAAGATAATTCTAAACTAATCTAACCATAGACAAAAGGGCATGCTTGCACATTTAAAAGAAGGTAAAGAAACATAGAAACATTTTTCCTGTAACAAAACACATTGACATAAAAGTGCATGTCTCAGACACTAAACTTAAAGTTTTGTGACCCTGCAGTGGCTCACAGTGTCAACAAGCAAGGCCAAGCTCCCTTTCAAGCTCCCTATCTTCCTTCCCTATGCTGCCAGAGCTCGATTATTTGGATTTGTCCTGAACAAAGCCTTGGCTCACACCCTCCTTCTTATCTCGCATTCCTGTGGAGGCATCTGGACAGCAAAGAGAGTAAAGACACCATCATCTCATCCAGATTCAGAAGTCGTTTAGGCTTTTGTTTTAGATGTCCACATCCAGTTTTTCTTTTTACCTCCTAATGCAGGATTATTGCTGGCATGTGAACATTATTAGTGGTGCTTTGATTGTAATATAATGCTGCTATTCACCATGTTTGTAAAAGAAAAGAGGTACTATCAGTTATTTGTGCAGCATACACCCTTACTTTATCCAGACCATGTCCTATCACTCCTATTTGACAATGAGACTAGGGCTGTGCGATATGACCAAATCCCGATATAAGACATCTATCATCCCGATGACGTATAAATCACAAAAATTAAAACTTTTCTGTAAATTCTGTGAATCTCAGGCAGCTCGACTTGCGTGAAGTGTTTTCAGCTAGGCGCTGCGTACCTGGAGTTATGACTTTTAACCGATACATTAAACGATACATTTTTAGACATAAGTTGTAACGGCCGCCGTTTTCTTTGTGAATATTTATTACACGGCGTGCTGCGGGGAAAAGCCTGTTCTAATGTTTGAGTCTGAGGTTTATTTTTTGGCACCTAACGCCTCTTTTTGCATACTCTTTCACGGGATTTAGTTTATTTTGAAAAGGATCTTGAGCTTTATTGTGAAAGGTTAATATGCAAAACAAACAAGCGGACGGCGGAGCCATGCCATTGTTTTACCGTCGTGGTTGCTAACGACAACGAGTAAAAACAGTTGCTTGTCTGTCCATAGTGAGGTCATACTAAACATAAGAAAAAGACAGAACTTTAAGAAATTAATATAGCCACTACAGTGACCATCAAAACGATGAAAAAATATTGCCGTAAACAGTTTATTTTGCGACACCACGAAACAAACGATAGCGTAAAATGAAACGATAGACGTTTTTATATCGTCATCCGATATATATCGTTATATCAAACAGCCCTAAATGAGACCATCATAAACCTCAAACAGGCTGATGATCTCATAGATCTTGGTTAGGCATTTACTGCCGGTATGAAAGTCGGTGTGGCCTCTAGTTGACTGTACAATAACAATAGAAAGGACAAAGAGAAGGAAGCTTTGAAGGCTTTCTGTTTTCTCAATCCACATTTTCTGAAGCAGGAAAGACATTTTCTTTCTTAGCTCCTCCAGGCTATTAAACATGGCCCCACCAGTGTCATTTTCAGGTCATTCCACATATTCTAGTGTGAGTCTTTTCCACCCGGGTTTCTTTATGATTTTATGTATTCTTAAAATACGCAGAACTATGAGTTGATCGTATTATAGTGCAGTCCTGCCTTAAACAGCTTAGCAACAAGTACAGTTTTACTAATAAACCACATGAGGAGAATAACATTGGTTATCTTTTAACAGCACAATGTTCTGCTTGTTACTTTGTATGCTATATGTGTCACCTACACCAGGGATGCCAAACTCATTTTATATCACAGGCAACATACAGCCCACTTTATGTTATGGCATGAAGTGGGCCAGAGCGTTGAAACTTTAATTTCCATCAGTGTAAAAAGTTTCACTATGCATTTAATGAGTTATCTTAATATAAGACAAAGAAGAGCAATTTCCACATTACGTTTTTCTACATGGTAAAGAAATGCTGCTCTAGTAAATGAAAGAAATCTGCCTCTGAACTTTGGTTGGAAAAAGTATTGTTCAAAATCACAAAAATGTATAACTGAATTACATTGGTGTGTTGTGAATGACCATGAGGGAGGTTTTTATGGGCAGGAAAAACTAAAACCTTTAAAAATACTGTTAAAATTCCAAAATTTATGCTCTCTGGATGGCTTTTGAAAACATGACAGTGGGCCGGAATGAAGTCTTTGCCATGCTGATTCTGATCTAAACACTGTAGACTCTGCTCATGATTGACCCCGATGAACAAAACAGAGTCCAAGACGTCACCCAACAAATTTCCTAATCAAGAATCAGGACACTCAAAAAATGTTCAACCCAAAGGAAACCACTGGTGATGTGGTTTCCTTTTGGCTGGACACTCTGTTAGGTCTCATGTTCATACCCCAAGGTCACAGGGCAGGTACACATTCCATTGAGTACTTAAAAAAGTACATTATTACAGCCATCATCCACTCAACAGAGGTTTTACTTGTTACACAAAGGTTCACTCATCTCATTTTAAAGACTATTGCACATTAATTCTTCCTTAGTCGGCCAGATTTTGCATGCATGTTTCTAATTAACTCAGGTGACTTATTATCATTACATTGCCTTTCTCTTTCTAAAGTGTAGAAAATGCCCTGAAGATAATCGTGAGGAAAAATAGGCTTATGCAAGGTTTCTTATCTCAGTCTTTATGCAGATTAACCAAAAGCTTTTTGAGGGTTTGCGGTAAATGGACTGTGGTTAGGGTGAGAGCACTTGCGAGTCCCACGGCCAATCTGTGGCCGCTCCTTCACCTCCCTCTCATCTTCATGCAACTCCTCTCTCCCTCTTCATTCTCTACAGACCCAGGAACAACCTACAAGGCTGACCGCTTCACTTAGATCCGAGTCCTTTGAGGACCAAGTGCCATTTAAGGCTCAAATGGACGTATGTAACAATCTCTCCAACTTAGTTCTTCCTTTATCTCCTTCCTTCCCAATTTCTCTTCATTAATCTAGTCTCTCACTTTCTCTGTACCCACCTTTTCCTCCTTCACCTCTTTCACTCCCTTTCACTCTCCCTGTGGACCGTTTCAGGCCTGTTTAGGTATGCATCATCAAGTGCACATTTAGAGGTGTCAGAGAATTGATTGTTCCTCCTTCGCCTTCATCTCCTTGGCTTGTACTCACATCTCCCTCTCCCCTGCAAAAGTCAGACTCCCCCAATTTTTTTTTTTTCATTTATCGCTCTCGTTTCCCAGAATCCCCTGGGGCGTGACAGTCACTGCTGACATCTGTGACACCTTCCACAATCTTATTTCCCAGAGAAATGAGCTGATGTGTGTCTATGTACTTAACTGTGTATTATTGTGAGCTTGTGTTTATGTGCGTGTTGCAGAGTTTATATTAAGTGATCTGTATGTTTGTGTGCATGCCTGAGAGCCACTTCATTTAAATGCACATGCATGGCTGGACATCCTTGTTTTGTTTGCATAGTGATGTATTGCCCAATGTGTGTACATGCGTGTGCATTCTTTGCGGGTTTACATTAAACAGATGTACTTGTGCTTGTGCAGTATTTGAGTGTGTTGCTTAAGGATATATGCTGCATCTGATGGATTAGTAATGTTTGAGCTGCATTTCCTTTTGTCTTTTCATACTTTCTTCTAGGTTTGAAAAGAGTAAACTGAAAACACGGTGTTTTTGCGGAGAAGAGCTGGATCTGCGTCTTCTGCTGTTCAAACAGTTTAAAACAGAGGGTTGGCTTGACAGTAGCAGTATATCACTAGAGCGTAAGATCCAGTCCTTCAAGTGACTGTGCACTCACTTCCAAAATGCAGATGTCCATTTTTATTTCATCACGTTCACGCACAGTGCATATACTTGTAATTCTCAATTTACTGCGTGGAATAAATTTCCATTATCTCCCAACCTCAGCCTCTTCCTCATTTAATTGCTTTGTGTTGGAGATGAAGGCACAATTAGTTTTAGGAGAGAAAAAAGGAGAAAAGAAATACAAATTGGACATTTTAGAAAATAAATGTCTACAACGTACAGTACCTGCTATTTTGTGATTTTGAAATCTTGCTTATTTATGACAATAATTCTGCTGATTATCCCAAAGTGTAATTTAAAAATCATTATAAAAACATTGTTCTCATTAAAGAGAAGAGATGTGGTGACGGAGCTGCAAGAACTAAGTTAGAGCAAGAGATATAAATCGTTTAATCACATTTATTCAGTGTAAGCCCACCTTCAGTGCCTGTAATAATCCATCTTTAAATAAACTATGAGAGATCGAACCATGAAGCAGATCTTTAGACAATGATGGATGTTTTTAATAGACACGTTTCTTTCTGTCTGTCTGTCCGCAGCACATCTTTTATCTGCCGGTCGTACGAGGTGCCCCATTCTCTTCTGTCAGAGCTGTCGTTGACTCACAGGCTTATCTTCTTTTCAACTTAGTCTAAGCTGTAGAATTTAAAATCAACTATACTTTGTCTTTTAGTACTGTTCTTCATTGCTGCTGTGCTTATAATATAATTTTTTTATCTATGTAAAAGGTGTGACATTCATTTTAGGGCAAATATAGCAGAATTTCCTGTGACACACACTGGACTTTCTGGACTTTGTTTTTGCACAACACTGGTCACTATATTCTTCATTTCCGGTTAATACTTGTACAGCTGCTGTTATTGTGTATATATTTATTTAGATTTAGATTTCTTCATACATTCTTATATAGTTCTATATTGTGTATTGTGTATTTTGTTGTACAGTTATTTTATTTTCAACTTTAATTTATATATTTTATCTTATTCTTCCCAGTTAAATTTACCCTTCATTCTAATTTGTGTTGTACAGTTATTTCATTTTTAACCTTAATTTATATTTTATTCCTTCCTAGTTAAATTTACCCTTTTTAATTTTTCATATTTATTTCCTATCTTATTCATAGCCTTTTCCTTTTTTGTTTTCTTTAGGTCACGAGCAGTTGTCCAAGCATTTCACTACATATCGTACTGTGTATGACTGTGTACGTGACAAATAAAATTTGAATTTGAATTTGAATTTGATTTTTTTGTCTACATCTAGTCCTATTTGAAAAGTTGTTTCAAAATAAAAGTTGTCAAAGAATAAAAGTTGTTGTGGACACCAATTTGAAGTTTATTTAATTGCATTTATTTTAGTGGATAAGCAAATGCACTAAAATAAATAAAATAACAATTTAATTATAATTTAATTCTTTTACTGCAATAATCTGATGTATATTTCTCAATTTTTAAGAAAGAGCTGACTGAACGTCGAATGACCCTGGAGATGACGTTAGAGTTTCTACCATGTATGCTGGCTTAGCAAGAACCCTATAGCACTGCAGCACTTCAAAATAAGACAACCTTGTTGTGGACAGTAGCAACATTGAACTCAGATTCAGTTTTTGCTTTTTTTAAAACTTAATGTTCTTTTTTATATCCCACAGTACGTTGTTATTTTGGAATTTTTCAAACCGGACTAACTGTCGCAGAAAGCCTTGTCTTTTACCTTGAAAAGTACTTTTTTGGCTACAGGCTTATATAAATCTTTAATAGTACTTGGGGATGTCAATGGAAGCTGTGAGCCTGAATTTAAAAAATGCAAAAATACAGTTTGCTGTTTGAAAGTAATACTTTTAAAGAACAGAGACAGAGAGGAGAAAGAGAGACGATAGGCACAAAAGCATCGACTTGACTCCAGACTGGTGGCAATTTTGCTGAAACAAGTACTGACTGTGTCCAAGTAAATGACTCTGTGAAAGCAGGTAAATGGAAAATACTATAAATGGAGAATTATATGTTGCTGTAAAAAACAGCTTTTTGTATCTTCCTACTGAAGGCTCCCTAACTTTCTACATTTAAAAAATTAATGCAGACACAATGTCTTTTCAGCTCTTTGGGGAAGACAACAATTCTTAACTACAATGCCTAATCATGTGAACATTTTACAGTGCTACATTTTCCCACTCCTACTTACTGCACACCCGACAATCTATACTTGCTTTTGTCGAAACTGTGATCAAACGTCGTGTGGTGTACGGTAAGGCTGCTGATGCACCGAGCTGAACTCCCAATAACAGCACCAGTCTCTGACACTTGTGGCTTTGATTCGAGTTAAGCTGGAACCTTACACAATTTGCAGCAAAAACTGTCTCAGTATATTTATTTAAAAATGGTTCAAGTGCACAAGAGAAAAAAACTGCTGGTAGAAAAAAAAAAACAGCACCATGATCGAAATGATTTTAGTCCATCATCCACATAATGGATAGTGGCGTTCAATGAACTCTCTTACATCATTGCCGTGTTCTTTTTCTCCCTCCATCGCTGTTCGTTTCAGTCCATAAATGGCCACTGATGGGGAGGGGCAGTTCCCGAACACGTGGACTCTCATCCTGAATTCCTGTACTTCTCCATCCAGATCATGGTTTTTGAACCACAAGAAGCGAAGGTAGTTGCGGTGGTCTTCTCTGACAACAAAATTGTAAAACATTTGCTCCACGTCGGCCATGACAGCGTATGGGTCGGACCTAAAACGCATCAGAACTCCCACAAGAGTATTATTGAGATCTGGCCCTTTTAGTAGCACATCATTGAGAGAAACATTGTGCACTTGAATCAAAAACCACCCTAATTTTTCCTGGCTTCTGAGGGTGATAAATGCCAAAACTAGGGAGATACCAGCATTCTTGTTCTGGAGCTAAAGCTGGAGCTGGTTCAGCGTGGCCCTTACTGAAAGTTTTGTCTAAAAACTCAATGTAATGTTCTTTCATTTCAGGTTTCTTTTTCAGTGTTTTGCGGAGCGTCATTAAGCAACTAAGGGCTTGGTCCCTATTGTTGGGTAAACGCTGTCTGGGGGAGCGGAATGGGAGTGGAGCTACCCAATTGTTCACCTCATCTTTAGTAAAGTCTCTGTGCATAATTTCCAGGAATAATGCATCTTCTACTGAAAGAGCCGTTTTGTCATCATCTGCTGTTTGCTGGAAAATGTGTCTGCCTACTTCTGCTTGTGTCTTCTCGAATTTAGGACAGCTTTCTGTGTATTTGTCTTTTATATAGATTTTTCTTGCACAGGGGCTAAGGGAGGTAGGGCACCCGTTATTCAGAATGTCTGTCTTGAAAGAGTTTACTGTGGGTTGGTGGGCACCTGAGAGGCAGACATCGCCTACAACCACCCATCCCAGATCGAGGCGTTGGGCATAAGGTGCACTGTTTGGACCATTTATCTGACTGCGAACCTTGTGAGCTTGGATGATGTCCAGGCCCAAGAGGAGGAGAATGTCCGCGGCTGGGTCCAGAGGAGGGATCTGTGAAGCGAGTGCGTGTAGATGAGGGTGAGCCGACACAGCCTCCTTGGTGGGTATCTCATCTCTATTATCTGGAATGTGATCACATTCTGTCAGTGTGGGCAGCACCATGGACACTTCCCCATTTACATCCTGAATAACGAAATTAGTTGCTCTGCGTCCTCCAGCCTCTGACAAACCTGCACATGTTTTCATGGTGTATGGGAGCATAGTGCCTTTCACATTAAACATGTTGAAGAAAGCAGACCTGGCTAAGGATGAGTTGCTTTGATCATCCAACATGGCGTACATCCTCTTTTTCTCTTCAGGATTTGTGCGGGGATACACGTTGACTAAACAAATCTTAGAGCAGGATTTGCCTTTTAGACGTGGGCCACACACCTCTGTGCAAGCAGTTGTGGTTACAGGGCTTGAAGGATCAGACTTCCTGCCGTGGCTTTGAGGCAGGAGGTTAGAGTCCTTGGTTGCCCACAGAGGTGGGCCAGCACGCATGGCAGACACGTGAGCGTCACTGTTACATTCCGAGCATTGGATAATGGCTTTGCAATCGTTAGCTCGGTGACCTGTGGAAGAACAACACTTATAACAAATAGCATGTTCTTTGAGGATGCTTTTCCTTTCATCTAGTTTTTTTGACCTAAAATCCCTGCATTTGGCAAGTGAATGGGGCTTGTGGTGAATAGGACATTGTCTGTCTGGGTTGAGAACTGACGTTCGAGCTGTGACATTTGTTTGACTAATATCTGTTCTGTTCACTGCAACCGCACCTCTGTATTTAGTTGGTTTCAACAATGGCTTATCAGGTTTTGGAGCTACTATGTTTGAACTTTGTAACATAAAGCTAGGATCTGTTTTCATTTCTGCATAATCATTTATAAACTGAACAAAATATGAGAAAGGTGGGTAAACTGCACCGTTGTCCTTTTTTGTATTTTGTCCCCTGTTTCACCCAGGACTCCTGGAGTCCATAGGGGAGCTTTTCCACTATCGGGTTTATCCCCCTTGGGGTGTCCAGAAAGCTAAGGCCGGGTAGATAATTTTCACTTTGTGCATACTCTAACTCCAACAGGAGATCTGCAAGATCCTGCAATAAGTTAGTGTCCTTATTAGATATTTTTGGAAAAGACTGTAAGCGTTGGAAAAGTGATGCTTCGACTACCTCTGGAGAACCAAAACTTTTGTCCAGACGTTGCCACAAACGTTGAAGACCTGCGTGTGGGTTGTTCACATGGACCGCCCTGATCCTCAGCGCATGTTGTAGTGACTCCCCGCTGAGCCACTTGTTGAGAAGGTCAAGCTCTTCGCTGAACTTGAGGTTGAGGCCTTCTATGGCGTTGCGGAAAATGGACTTCCAGGACAAGTAAGACTCAGGACGGTTGTCGAAAACCTTGAATCCCGCTGTCAGCAGATCACGACATGCTAGATAGGCTGTGAAATCTGAGATTTCAGTCTTTGGAGGCAATGAAGGTTTAGGCTGGATTGAAATGTCAGTTTTTCTGTTTATAGGAGGGGACTTTGGTTGCTCCTGATCTACAAAATCAGTGAGATGTTCACCTGGAGAGGAGGCAACTGGTGGTTGACTCTGTCGTAGATGCTGAGCGTTGTTATTACCAACCAGTTGTCCTGTATCAGGCTTTCCGTCTTCATTAACTACCAAGCTGCGATTAGCGAAGTGAGCGTTCACATAATCTTGAGCACGTCTGATGGAAGGAGGTGTCTTAGAGGAGACTCCTTGTTCTGTGAGGTCAACGGCGTCATGCTCCTCATCGGCTGCCGCTTCCAGGACATGAGCTGCGGCGAGCGCGGCTTCAGCCTCACCCTCCTTCTTTAGAGCGTTTAGTGTTGCCTCGATGCGTGCCTTCTCAACCTCCATGTCGATCTGGCGTTTCGCGTACTGTGCTCTGGTGCGGGCGGCTTCTGCTTCTGCTCTGGCTCGGGCTGCAGCTTGACTGGTGGATGAACGACGTGAAGAGCGTGAAGAGCGTGAGTGGCACTCTGACCGGACCACCATCTGGGAGAGACGCTTCAGGCTGAGACATCTTGGGTGCTTGATAGATAGATAATCTTCTTACTCTGCTGCCCTCAGGTGAATGTATGGCTATTCACCCTATGCAGCGAGCTTAACATAAGAGGAGATGGTTCCAGGAACGACAGGACACATCGCTTTGTCTTTGTGTCTTTAACTGAAGACCCTTTTTTCCTCTTTTAATTTGTAAGACTGTGAACATACAGTAAAATAATACGTAAGCATCAGTATCAACATATTTTATAAACAAAACAGAAGTTAGCAACATAGCTTTCCTTATGCTTTACATTCATCATTAACATCTTTCCTTATACGATCGTGGCTCAAGAGTTGGGAGTTCGCCTTGTAATCAGAAGGTTGCCGGTTTGAGCCCCGGCTTGGACAGTCTTGGTCGTTGTGTCCTTGGGCAAGACACTTCACCCGTTGCCTACTGGTGGTGGTCAGAGGGCCCGGTGGCGCCAGTGTCCGGCAGTCTCGCCTCTGTCAGTGCGCCCCAGGGTGGCTGTGGCTACAATCTAGCTTGCCATCACCTGTGTGTGAATGGGTGGATGACTGGATGTGTAAAGCGCTTTGGTGTCCTTAGGGACTAGTAAAGCGCTATATAAATACAGGCCATTTACCATACGTTCAAATAACCTTTTAAGTAACATGAAAGTAACAAATCTTACAGAAAGTGAAGCTAGACATTGCTTACTTACAGATTATGGCTCAACAAACTCCCCAACGATGTAAACTGGGCTTAAAGTTGTGCAGCTTGTTTTCTGCTCCATGCATTTTCTCACACTGCCTGCGTGAACTTTGCCTGCTGCTTACAACCCATCACCAAAGGGGGCAGTGTAGTGCACACCAAATAACCAAAGAAGAAGCCACAAACTGAAGGGGTAATACTGCCCACTATTGGGAAACCTGAGAAATTCACCAGCCAAAGAAACCCAACCAAGCCACAAACGAGGGGCAGAATAATCGCAGTTAATGTAGTTCTTCCATGCTGGAGTCATTGATGCAAAGAGATTTTGACAAAATCAGGCTGTATCACTTGACAGGTAGGTGTACAGTGTATGCTCGGTTTCTGCTGCACTTTGGGAGGAATACTAAATAGGACTTATTTGTTTCACTGTGAAATTGTGCGTCTTTTGGCAATGGCTGCCCGAGAGGAGAGTGTGATGGACACACACCCCTTCTGGAAGGCAAGCTGCCATGTGTAGCTGTGACTGTGACTGTGCGTCTCTTGCTTATTTAGCTGAACTTAGCACAAACAACACTTACTCAGAAAACACATACACACCCAACACCAACACAGACGAAACACACATACAAGCACACACATGGGCACGCTGTGTCGCGTTTAAGTTCAACTTTATTGGTCTGCTGTGGAGCAAACTGCTGCACAGCAAGAGTATACCCCTACAGAGCTACAAAATGCGACTCTTTGGCTCATAAACAACACAAAACATTGTGAAATTACACTTTCAAAACTTAATAAAACATTTTGCACAATCAGGAGGTGAGAGAAAGAATTGAAACAACTAAACAACACAATAATTGCTGCTGCAGCACATGCATTTGTTCCGGTAAATGTATTATTGTATAAACATGTGTCATATTTAGACGTGTCAGAGGCAACAGTCAGAAAAATCAGTACAGGCGTTACAATGAAAGCACAAAACCTTTTGAAAGCAGTTGACTCACAGCCCTTTAGACATACAGAGTATCAATAAGCATGCTCATCAATGCCTCATCAGTAATGAAAGCTGTAACACAAATCTTTAACGATCTCCAACAGATACTAAAGCTACGGCTTTCTTCATGTTTTTATTTTACCGTAGTTTTCAAAGTTCACAGAATCTTTTCAAATGTATAAATTTTTTCAACAGTCCTTTTTTTTAGTTTGTTTCCTCACATCTAGTTTTAGTTAACTATAATGATCTCAGTGTCTTAATGTGTTTGTGTCAACGAGGGCTGACTGAAGGTGGAGAGATCTAAAGATGCTGAGCCTCCTCCACATATGTCCTGCTAGCTTGGTGCTGTGTTGTCTTGGTCAAATGCCATTTTAACACAATCACAGTCATTGTGTGTGTGTGTGTGGGTGTGTGTAGGTGTGTGTGTGTGTGTTACTTCTAATTACTTGTAATTTTGAGTTTGACAGTGTAAATAATAAACACCAGTTGATCTCAACAAGTTAAATCACAGCACAGGAAGTTGAGCAGAAGCCATGCATTAGTGTAACATCCACACTCATGTGTTGACACCTTCTCATAGTTTTGGCTTCATTTGTACATTTCATGTTCATTGCAACCATTTTTATATGTAACTAATACGATTTCAGCTTAAACACTTTTTAAGGTGTGAAACTGGCTCTGGCAGTGTTGAGCCCATTACACCGAGAAGCTTCTATTTATTATCATAGACTTCACACCTTTTCAAAAGAAGTCTTAGCATCAGGTTTAAAGTATCATAGAGTAGTTAGGATGCACTCGGCAGCTAACTCCCCAGTCCAACTAATAGCTGCTCCAGCCGTCATTGTCCTGCAGGCTCCAAAAAATGGTAAATGGCCTGTATTTGTATAGCGCTTTACTTAGTCCCTATGGACCCCAAAGCACTTTACTACATTCAGTCATTCACTCGCTGGTGATGGCAAGCTACACTGTAGCCACGGCTGCCCTGGGACACACTGACAGAAGCGAGGCGGCCAGACACTGGTGACGCCTCTGACTAACTCTTGAGCCACGATCGCACATCGCACAAGTTTTAGAGAACCTCCAAGTGATTGGGGTTCTCTAAAATTTAGTTTTACAGTTTAGTTTTAAACTGCTGTTCACAAACGCTGTCCATCTAATCTGACTGAGCTGGAGCTGTTTTGCAAAGAAGAATGGGCAAGGATTTCAGTCTGTAGATGTGCAAAGCTGGTAGAGACAAACCCTAAAAGACTGGCAGCTGGAACTGCAGCAAAAGGTGGTTCTACAAAGACTCAGGAGGCAGAATAATTACACACACCCCACTTTTCAGTTATTTATTTGTAAAAATGTTTGGAATCATGTATGATTTTCGTTCCACTTCTCACGTGTGCACCACTTTGTGTTGGTCTTTCACGTGGAATTCCACTAAAATCGATCCATGTTTGTGGCTGTAATGTGACAAAATGTGGAAAAGTTCAAGGGGGCCGAATACTTTTGCAAGCCACTGTACATTTTCCAACACCTATTATTTGGATCTAACAGTCATAAAGTAAAATTCAACATAACCTTGTGTGTTCATTTGCATGATTTTACAAATGCTACTGTCCAAAAGCTTGCTCAGGCAATTCGCAGCATTTCTTAGTGTGATTAGCAAAAAGTATCTGTCTGTGTTGGTCTTAATTATTTGAATGTCGTCAGGTTTGCTGTTACATTTCACACCCTGCTCATCTATTTCCATTAACTCCTGACTTTCTCTTTTTCATTGCCACATCAGAGCTGTGTTGGTAGTAGAATTCCTTATATCGCAGTTTGATGGATTCCCATATTTAAATAACCACCATGTTAAATGAAGACTTTCTAGTGACTTCCTTGTATACAAGCAGTGATGCTGGTGAGCCACCATTTTTCCTTCTCATTCACAAGCCATTACAGTAATGGCATTTTGTCATAGCCACTGCTGTGACACAGTTTACAGTGACATGAGTCTGAGCACCAGCTCGTCACATATGGACGGCCATGAAGGACCCATTAGGAAACATCATTTTCGTCTTCGATTGATGGTCTGGCTATCTGATGCATAGTGCACAATGTATCAAGGCACAACCCAAAGAATACCTCGTGCGTATCTCTCCAACACTAGCATCATAAGAGTTACCCAGTGGTTCCCTGAGTATGAGAATGCATTGTTTCTCTAATAGCTGTAATGGAAACAATGCAATGTTGGAAACACCAAAGCAGAGTGAATGTAAAGCAATTATTTTATGAGTGCCTGCAGCGAACCGTGATATTTTCAAACTAGAAACTCAAATTATCTTTAAGTTCGAAAAACATGGTTTTGAAATGTATCTATTTTCACTTCTTTTTGACATATTATTGCTTTTCGTGACTCTAATGATGCGTCACCCTCCTTCTAAACTTTTCAGTTATTTTTTTCCCTTAATGGTGATGTTTTTTAATTGCCTTTCAGACTGTGTTGTCATGATTGCTCACTTTACGAGTTGTTAGGCCCTATGTGTTAGTTACATGCAGTTTATAGCAGCAGTACTACAGTCTATCCAGAAAGACTTTGAATCAAAATATTCAATTTTCACAAGCAGATAGCAGTGATTTGGGAGTTGACACTGCTGTTCTCACAATCTCCAATCATTTATACATCAGAGAAGCGCTGCTTTCTCTAAAAACTTAATTTTGCCAGTGTGGAACAGCCACTGAAATAACATTTACACAGCCTTAGAACAGAAAATGCAAAATAAATCATAGCTGTGATATGAACATGAGACATTTGTGCATTGTGGAATTTATACACAGCCAGAGCAGTGGTAATGATTTATACAGGACCTCGAAGGCAGTCACCAGAGTAGAAATCTCTGCTGGAGCTGAAATGTCCTCACATTACATCGCCTGCAGTTTATAGTCTGGTATTTATTTCCAGGTTTGATTTGGACAATTATATAGGATGTAATGCCATTTAGGAGTCGGCTTGAAAAAGCTGCATGCTGGAAAGAACTATAGACCTTTTTCATGGTAGACATTTTGTCTTGTCAAAGTAAAGAAAGCCGAGGTGTGTTAATGATGGCTGTATTTTACTTAGGGGAAGTCCTGCGTTTATTCATGCTGGTTCACTATAATGGCTTACTACGATGCTTAATGGAACTAATCCATCATTATTTCCACCAATGCTTTCCTTATTGTGACAAGTCAAAATGTCTGTGGGGAAGAAGGTTTACTTGTATATACAGCTTCCACTGAATAATACAGTGGGGCAAAAAAGTATTTAGTCAGCCACCGATTGTGCAAGTTCCCCCACTTAAAATGATGACAGAGGTCAGTAATTTGCACCAGAGGTACACTTCAACTGTGAGAGACAGAATGTGAAAAAAAAAATCCATGAATCCACATGGTAGGATTTGTAAAGAATTTGTTCATAAATCAGGGTGGAAAATAAGTATTTGGTCACCTCAAACATGGAAAATCTCTGGCTCTCACAGACCTGTAACATCTTCTGTAAGAAGCTTTTCTGTCCCCCACTCGTTACCTGTATGAATGGCACCTGTTTGAACTCATCATCTGTATAAAAGACACCTGTCCACAGCCTCAAACAGTCAGACTCCATACTCCGCCATGGCCAAGACCAAAGAGCTTTCGAAGGACACCAGGAAAAGTATTGTAGACCTGCACCAGACTGGGAAGAGTGAATCTACAATAGGCAAGCAGCTTGGTGTGAAAAAATCAACTGTGGAAGCAATCATCAGAAAATGGAAGACATACAAGACCACTGATAATCTCCCTCGATCTGGGGCTCCACGCAAGATCTCATCCCGTGGGGTCAAAATGATCATGAGAACGGTGAGCAAAGATCCCAGAACCACACGGGGGGACCTGGTGAATGACCTGCAGAGAGCTGGGACCAAAGTAACAAAGGTCACCATCAGTAACACACTACAACGGCAGGGAATCTAATCCCGCAGTGCCAGACGTGTTCCGCTGCTGAAGCCAGTGCATGTCCAGGCCCGTCTGAAGTTTGCCAGAGAGCACATGGATGATACAGCAGAGGATTGGGAGAATGTCATGTGGTCAGATGAAACCAAAGTAGAACTTTTTGGTATAAACTCAACTCGTCGTGTTTGGAGGAAGAAGAATACTGAGTTGCATCCCAAGAACACCATACCTACTGTGAAGCATGGGGGTGGAAACATCATGCTATGGGGCTGTTTTTCTGCCAAGGGGACAGGACGACTGATCCGTGTTAAGGACAGAATGAATGGGGCCATGTATCGTGAGATTTTGAGCCAAAACCTCCTTCCATCAGTGAGAACTTTGAAGATGAAACGAGGCTGGGTCTTCCAACATGACAATGATCCAAAACACACCGCCCGGGCAACAAAGGAGTGGCTCCGTAAGAAGCATTTGAAAGTCCTGGAGTGGCCTAGCCAGTCTCCAGACCTCAACCCCATAGAAAATCTGTGGCGGGAGTTGAAAGTCCGTGTTGCTTGGCGACAGCCCCAAAACATCACTGCTCTCGAGAAGATCTGCATGGAGGAATGGGCCAAAATACCAGCTACTGTGTGTGCAAACCTGGTAAAGACCTATAGTAAACGTTTGACCTCTGTTATTGCCAACAAAGGTTATGTTACAAAGTATTGAGTTGTATTTTTGTTATTGACCAAATACTTATTTTCCACCCTGATTTACGAATAAATTCTTTACAAATCCTACCATGTGGATTCATGGATTTTTTTTTCACATTCTGTCTCTCACAGTTGAAGTGTACCTCTGGTGCAAATTACTGACCTCTGTCATCATTTTAGGTGGGGGAACTTGCACAATCGGTGGCTGACTAAATACTTTTTTGCCCCACTGTAGCTGTTTGATTTTCAGGATCCTACATCATCGTTGCATCAATAATAACAAAATACTGATTGGGCAAATTATCCTTCAGTCCTACTAAATATTTGCATAATTTGGAATCACAAGGTATGTTATAGTACTTTGTAATAAACGCATCTGTGATTGCAATAAACCCACAAGTGGTCACTTGTGACTAATTTAACTGACAAAAAAATATAAAACATGTTACATAGAAACACATTAACCTGTTTTGTTGTTGTTGTTGTTTTAATTTTTTTTAAAAAAGAGTTTGCCCTGAACATCTTTGAATGATGTCATTGCTTGCCAAGTCCATGTCTATACACAGCACTGGTTCACACTGAAGCCAAACCACTTTATAATCTATCCTTTATTTTCAAGTCAGAGCAAGCAGTTTTGAAATATGGAATAATGGTAAAAGAGGAGAGACCCCTGAAACTTAATTGGGGCACGTACTGTAGCCAACACACACATTGACATATACTGTTAGCTAGCAGTGCAACCTGGAGATTCTAATTAGATAAAAGGAAATAACTGATAATAATAAAAGCAACATAAACAATATATACAAAATATAGGGACCCATCTACACAAATTTCAGAACCCATTACATCTCTTACAGCTTATTAAATAACAAGTGATTTTTATTATAAACTGAAAACTGATGAGTCATGCCAGTCACATGCTTCAAAACTTTCAGTAGTCATAGATTCTTGTTTTTGTAATTATTTAGCTCATAACATCACAATGACTTGTGAGGAATTTTTTTAAAAGTGATAGTGTTTTGGCAAAATCATTCACAGCTGTATCCAAACAAGGCTGATGTTTCCAATGTGACTTAAAGTTGGAAATGAATTCTCCAGTGTCTCTCTGTCTCCTTCCTCTCTCCTCTTATGAGCAGCACTGCACATAGACAGCCCCCATGCTCTCTCTGTGCCACTGCACAGTCAGCGATTATAGCAGGTGGTTAGTGCTACGTGAATCAGCTGAAAGACAAATCACCCGGCAGCTGCTGGGCCCAACAACTTTTTGGAAACCATATTGTTGGTAATGCTGTTAGGTCATCTGCTAATCGCAAGGTTGGTGGTTCAATTCCCGTCTGCTCCAGTCAGCAGACGGGAATTGACTTTACAGCACACCTCCAGAAACTCTACTGCATGCCATTTCCATGCTCTCTTTTTCCCCCACATTTCTTATCTTTCTCTACTTTTCACAAACTTAAAGCAAACATTACATTAAATAATCTAGACTTTGTCTAAAAAAACCTAGAAATGAACAGAAAATACAATAATGTTAGGATACTGTTAAAGTAATCAGGGTTTGTGGTAAATGTCTGTTCAAACTTGATGATCCATCCAATAGTTGAGCTTTTTCTCAGCCACACTCTTAAAATCTAATTTAGGAAAAAATGATGTGCTACAGTTCACCAGTTGATGTCGAGTCCAACATTTGTATTTGTATTTGTATTTGTATCTTTATCATTGTGCTCTCCACTGTGATTACTCTGCTGTCCTTGAAAGTGACACCCTTAGCTGAAATGAAATGCACATAAATTAGGTATACTGCATAAATACCCTTTTCCTAAAATCTGTGTTTTTTCTGGAAAATGGATGAATGCTCTGACCTGAACTCTGCACGTTATCATTGCACTAAGTAAAGGCAGTAATAGACAGCAATTTCAAAGGGAGGGGCTCACATGCACCAACATGCCTGCGTGTGACCTGAGCCTGAGGACACTGAGCAAAGAAAAACATGGATTACAGCACACTCACTGCTGAATGCCCGTACTCCACCGCATCTTTACAATATTTTTTTTTTACCATGATAATAATGTTCCCAATCCCACTTTGCATCACTTCCTTTGTCCAGTTTTCATTCTATATCGATCTCTCTTTGCTTTTTCCCGTTTTCACATTGCTCACTTAATAAACCCTACACTGGAATTAATTGATTAGTTGTCCAAACAAACAAATAGAGCAATTAATCTGTACTGGGCAAGCACTGGTTCCCCCACAGCTCCATTAAATCCTCGGGAGCCTCTGGAGAGGAGCATCGAGACCTCGCAGAAAATATAACAACGCCTAAAGATAATACCAACCTGGCCCAGAGAGAGACACGCTGTTTGTTCCGCTCTTATTAGACCCTCAAAAGAAGTCAGGGGTGTTTTTTTGCGCCTGTGAAGAGAAGAAGAGGGTGATTATGATGGAGAGGTAGATGCTGTCTCGGTGTAAAGAGGCCACAGAAGAGAAATTTGAAGGTGTTAAAAAAGTGATGGAATAATCTTGCGCTTGGTCTTCCTCATCCTCATCTTCCCACTCACAGCTGCCGCCACTGCCGGAACAGAACGTGTTGTGCTGAGAAGTGACATTTCAAATTCATCTTTCATGTGACGCAACAGCAGCAAAGTACTGCTAACTTTATGAGCGCTAAGATGATTCTGGAGATGTCTCAGACCATATTATTACTGCCACAAACATCACTGGGTGTATTTTCTCCTTCTCTCCATTTTCATCACCATTTATCATCTCCTTCTCAACCCTTCCTTTGCATTTCCTTCTCCTTGTCACCATCAATCTAACTTGCCCCAGTCTCGTATTTTTCCCTCACCTTATCATTTCCTCTCCCTCCATTACAGTACTTCATCCTTCTCTTCTCTGTCATCACCGCCTCTCCTGCCTCCACAGATATCACTACTGTGCTCTCCTTCTCACTTAACCATTCCTCTTACGTTTTCTCTTCATTCCACCATGAATGCTGTTGATCCTTGACTACATTTCTTGTCTTCATTCTCCTCGTCGTCGCCGTCATCATCTCCCTCGCAGCTCTCTCGGCGCAATATTTGTATGTGTTGGATGCACTGTACTCTGTAAAAGCCATATGCTAATGCAGCAGAAGGCTGCAGAGCATTACGTCGAGTGGACCAATTTCAGGAGTGCTTGGCCACGTTTTATTACAGCTCATAAGCCCAAGGTCAGCTGCGTAAGATGAGGAGGCAAGAGCGACCCGTGCACCACTCGAATCATTTATCACCCGACTCCGTTCGGCGCTCTTTTCGATTCCTCTTGCTCCTTTTTAAGCGCAGTCCACATGCAGTTCTGAACCTCTGCTGTGATTCATCCCTCTCAATTTTTATTCTGTCATACTCTCTTCCCGTTTCAGCTTCACATTTCTCTTTATCTTCATATATTTCACTCATGCTTCGGTGTAGTTATCATTTTCGCACCACTTTAGTCATCATCTTTCCACTTTTTCAGTCATGCCTCTTCCTGTCTGTGCAGATAACACACACTCTGGCATATTCCCATCTTCATTACTTTTGACTTTATTGCCATCATTTTTTCTTTTCCCTTTAGAAAAAAAACACCAAACAAAATTATCATTTTCAAATATTATCAGGTGCTTTGAAATGTTATATTACTGAGCTTTAAACAACTGTCCAGTACGGATTCTGGATGCTAAGCAGCTGTTTCCCTAAATTATATATAATATATTATATATAAACATAGCATGCAAGGATTTTAAGATTCAACTTCAGTTTTTAAGCTCAATAAACCTCTTTTTAATAAAAGATGTTGCTAAATTAAAGGCAGAATGTGTTTATATATTTAGCAAGCGTATTTATAACTTTAAAGCGCTGCTAAGTGAATATAGTAAATGCTTGGGAGCATTGCAAAAAGTTTTAAACAGAGCACAGATGTAGTTGATAGGCCTTTTAATTAAACAGCAAACCATTATATATGAATCCTAGAGGTCTCTGTTTCCAACAAAATACTTTGGAAACAGATTCTTCTGTAGTCGTGGTGTTTTCCAACTAAAAACAGCTGCTAGCTGTGGCCTGCTGATGCAGCTGATACCCATTTTTTAATTTATTATTCAGCCTGGCTAACTTAGCTTGGCTTCCGGGCTTCCCTGCTCAAGCCTCCATGGTGACCTCCAGCTGCCTGCCCTTGCCTTGGGCAAGCTCAACCCTAGTTCCCCTTTGGCCATCCAATCTGCTAAACTCATTCCCTGCTTTGTCCTATTAGCCTTTTAATAAATTATATTGGTTTAAACTTGACATCAGTTACATTTGGATTTACAGAATCGCCTGAATATCGATCAGCAATAACTGCAGTGTGTGAAGTTAAGGTCACATAACTTATGAGGGCCCTTCTTGTAGTGTAATGTACTCAGCCTGAGCATAACATTTTAAGCTGTAATTACTCATCACTTTAATCCACTGTTATTAAAGCAGCAGTGGAATTCTGAACATCACATTTATGATTGAGGCATCAGGTCAGGTGTGGGACACTGATCAACCCGATTTGCAGTAGTAGTTTCCCTTTTTCCACGTCATTAAAGACGGCCCTTTTTCACATCGCTGTGGCCAAAAACATGACAGACCCCAAAATGTAAAAAGCAGTTTATCTACCTGTTAGTTGGCATTATTACACTAAAATAAAAACGCTGCTGACACATTGCTACTGTGCTGCTAATGTTTCCACCAGATTCCAAAAAGCAACAACTGGATAAAATTCACAGATGTGCACATTATAAAAGAACTGACATCTATATGTAACTTGTGCAAAAATAATATGCAACTAACTAATATGCAATAACCTCTTCTTGTAATAGACGAGTGTTTAAACAAGCTTTATATTGAGTTTTTAAGGTTTTTAGTCATTTCTAAATCTTGCTGTGTTTTGAACTCTAGCCTAACTTGCTAGCTGACAATGATTACTGCATAAACAACTTTCTGGGGATCAGTAGGAGGCAGAGAGAGATGTATTGGCATCTTCCATGAACTGGGCCTTTGCTTTCCTTCTCTTAGGCCAATGAATATAATGAACTGACTTTGAATAATTGTCGCCAAAACAACTAACCATATCTAACTTTCTTGCTGAGCTTGTGTCATCACAGTGGCTGTGATTGCATGCTGTGACTATTACTTATAACACAGCAGAGTTGATCATATCCCAAACACCTACATATCCTGCCAATGGGAGAATAAGGAAAGATGACAGGGAAAATTTAAAAAGTCTTCTGTATCATTGTGTTTGTGTTTTAATGATTTATTTGAAATGTTCTTTTTTCCAAAGTGGAATGATTATACCCACGAAAAGTAATTACATATTAGTTGTAGCTTTTTGTCAAAGTAGTGTAACATTTTACTTAATTACTCAGTAATTACTCAATAAAGAAAGTAATTTGTTACACTACTCATTATTATTACTCATTAAAATGACCTGAAGTGTTGCATGATATAGTTGGCACATAACCGCCTGTTAATGATATAAAACTTAAGCTACAGCCCCACACACCACCACAAGAATAGGGACTTTTGTTTTGAACACATTCAAACAGATATTGTTCTTTTAGTATTTAGGTATGAACACAAAGTCGGCAACACGAAGCAAAGATGAAAAAATGATCGCCACAGTGATTCTACTTTAGAAACATTAACAGGTAGAAAACTGCTCACCACTGCTTTTGTTGAAGTTCAGACTCTGGCAGCTGGGCTGGGGTCAGCTTTAACCCTCTGGAGTCTTTTTTTAATTCTCCTGATTTTAACTTTATAAACTGTTACCTTACCTTGTTTCGCATCATTCTTTTTACCACAACATCACATATCTGACTTCATACTTATATCTTCTTTATTTTGGCATACTGTATTGACACAATTGACCTAAAATAACACACAAAAAAAATAACATTCAAGTAGAAAAAGTTTTTTACTGTGAAAACTATAAACATGTTTAACAAGTCATTTTCATAACTTAAAATGTAAATAAAAATTTCAAAAACAAATTTTGAAAACAGCAAAGTTATACATAACCGTTTACATCAAAATGCAGGCAATCAGGTTACATAACTACACTACAAACATGCTAAATGTCACAAATTCCTCACATCTCAAAACCTGCTATATCACTCTTTCTATCTTCCTAAGCAACTAAATGCCATGTGTTGCTATATAATGTTTTTGGTTTATGTGGTGCATTTTCCAACAATAGTAAAGGGGGTGTGTTTGTTTTTTCTTTTTTTGCTGTCCTTTCAAAATGCAAACTTTTACCATTTCTTCCTGGGTTCCTGTGGGTACCATATCACCCTATTAGAGCACTTCGCTCTCACACTGCAGGCTTACTTGTTGTTCCCAGAGTATTTAAAAGTAGAATGGGAGGGAGAGCCTTCAGTTTTCAGGCTCCTCTTCTGTGGAACCAGCTTCCAGTTTGGATTCAGGAGACAGACACTATATCTACTTTTAAGGTTAGTCTTAAAACTTTCCTTTTTGCTAAAGCACACAGTTAGGGCTGGACCAGATGACCCTGATTCCTCCCTGAGTTATGCTGCAATAGACGTAGGCTGCTGGGGAATTCCCATGATGCATTGAGTGTTTTTCTTCAGTCACCTTTCTCACTCAACATGTGTTAATAGGCCTCTCTGCACTGAATCATACTTGTTATTAATCTCTGTCTCTCTTCCTTCTCTCACCCCAAACGGTCGCAGCAGATGGCCCCGCCCCTCCCTGAGCCTGGTTCTGTTGGATTTTTTTCTTCCCACTGTCGCCAAAGTGCTTGCTCATAGTGGGTCATATGATTGATGGGTTTTTTTTCTCTCTATAAAGCGCCCTGAGGTGACTGTTGTTGTGATTTGGCGCTTTATAAATAAATTGAATTGAACTGAATTGCATTAAACATGACAACAGTATTCAGGAAAAAGCATCACGTCAATTATTTATCATAAGTCTGGTCTTACTTGGCTTATCAACACAATTACAAACTGGTACATAGTTTGACGTACGCACTTTAGACACAAGTTGAAGTGGAGACTGCATCTTACTGCTACATCATCATCATCTTACATCAGTCATATAATTTTAATGCAATGGCGTGACTCCATCGACTCCAGATGGTTAAAATCACTCTGGGTTCTTGGAAAATGTCAAAAAGTTGATACCGTTCATCTGGACATATACTGTTAATAAGGTTAAATAATCGTCATAGACTATTTACCTCTTTATGGCAATTTGATATCTGACTTGTGCTTGTGAGATGGCCAAAAAGACGAGTTGAAATGAACGTAAACGTTTTCATAAATGCTTGCCAAAAGATTTGTCACGTGAGTTAGAAAAGCTATAAAAAATGTTTTTATGTAATTTAACTGAATTAATCCAAAAACACCCTTGAATACCATTGGAGCTACTGACTCTGCATCAGATGTTAAATACATGCTTTAGTAGACTGGAATACTGAAATATACATAATTTCATTTTCAAATGAAATGTTCTTTAAAAAATGCAAATGTGTTTTCCCCCATTAGTACCCGTCCACACATCTTCAGCTCCTTTCTGTTTGTGACAGAAGAAATATGGAGCACACAAACATCTGTAGTGGTTTGTGATGTGTTGGTTTATCACACCTCTCTAATTGACTTTTTTTCTTCTTCTTTCTCTTTGCCTCCCTGTCTCTGTAGTTGGTAGTTAGCGTGATGCAGCTCCTCTGCAGCCACATCCCTGCATGAAGCAATACACAGTGTGGAATTACACCAGGGAAAGTGATGAGTTTGTGTTCTTTTTGTTTTTATTTTTTCTGTGTGTAGGTGAGACTTATTTATTCTTTGAAAAAAGAAGGTGTCTCCTTTCACAAGAATACTTCGAATGTCCAAATATACATACATACATACTACATACATGGAAAGATGCTTATATGTGTGCACAGCAACGATAAGTAACACATTATAAAGAAAATGTGGTGTGTGAGAGCATCTATGTCATTTAAATGGCCTTCTGAATGTGGGATAGAGACAGAGGGTAAAAGAGCGCCAGCGAGAAGGTGAGAGAAAGAAGGAGAGAGCGCTGACATGTTTGCTGGCCAGGTGCCATTTCTTTTTTCAGTGGGTCATTTGGAAGCTCATCTGCCAAATGGATGCTTTGATTCTTCAGCTCCGGCCGTCTCGTAATTATTATTATTGTCACGGCTAAAGCTCGGGCATAACAGCTTGTAGTCGCTAATGCTAAATGACTTAACACAGGTGAGAACATTTTGTAGAGTGACCCTCTTCAACTTCATGGTGGTCATCTTCCCATCCTATACTAAGCCAAATCCAAATGTGCTGTTTAATGACTAAAACTATAATTTTTGGAGCTTCATTAACCTTTCTGTCCAAACTCTTACAAATAAAGAAACGTAATTGTTATATTCCACATTAAAATTGAGTTTCTAATGTGCATCTATTATTCCCTCAACTCAGCTCCCTCAATGATTTTTTTTTTCTCATGTTCTCACTTTAAAGAAACATCAACTGCACTGTTGGGCAGCTTGGACTTATCATCAGTGAAAAACCCTGGTGAAGAAACCATGGTTCTTGTCTTGATTCACAGACACCAGGAAGTTCTTTTATCACTTTTAGTGATATTTTTGGTGGCTTTCTTCCCCTGCTATCCTGTAGTGCCAAGAAGCCTAAGTGTGTAGTGCAGAGACTGTTCCCGGGAACCCGTTGCAGCCCAGCTCAGTGGGTTTACACCAGGCCTTCCACCCATTACTCCTGCAGACATTAATATGCTCCAGGTATTTGATCCTTCTTTGTCCGTGGACCGTCCTCGAACCGATTTTCCCAGAGGAATGTGAGTTCCAAGAGCAAAACTTGCTTGGAAGAGACAAATGTTAAAACCAGAATCAGGAATCTCATGTGATCTCCTAAATTTACACTGCAGGGAGTGCAGAATTATTAGGCAAGTTGTATTTTTGAGGAATAATTTTATTATTGAACAACAACCATGTTCTCAATGAACCCAAAAAACTCATTAATATCAAAGCTGAATGTTTTTGGAAGTAGTTTTTAGTTTGTTTTTAGTTTTAGCTATTTTAGGGGGATATCTGTGTGTGCAGGTGACTATTACTGTGCATAATTATTAGGCAACTTAACAAAAAACAAATATATACCCATTTCAATTATTTATTTTTACCAGTGACACCAATATAACATCTCCACATTCACAAATATACATTTCTGACATTCAAAAACAAAACAAAAACAAATCAGCGACCAATATAGCCACCTTTCTTTGCAAGGACACTCAAAAGCCTGCCATCCATGGATTCTGTCAGTGTTTTGATCTGTTCACCATCAACATTGCGTGCAGCAGCAACCACAGCCTCCCAGACACTGTTCAGAGAGGTGTACTGTTTTCCCTCCTTGTAAATCTCACATTTGATGATGGACCACAGGTTCTCAATGGGGTTCAGATCAGGTGAACAAGGAGGCCATGTCATTAGTTTTTCTTCTTTTATACCCTTTCTTGCCAGCCACGCTGTGGAGTACTTGGACGCGTGTGATGGAGCATTGTCCTGCATGAAAATCATGTTTTTCTTGAAGGATGCAGACTTCTTCCTGTACCACTGCTTGAAGAAGGTGTCTTCCAGAAACTGGCAGTAGGACTGGGAGTTGAGCTTGACTCCATCCTCAACCCGAAAAGGCCCCACAAGCTCATCTTTGATGATACCAGCCCAAACCAGTACTCCACCTCCACCTTGCTGGCGTCTGAGTCGGACTGGAGCTCTCTGCCCTTTACCAATCCAGCCACGGGCCCATCCATCTGGCCCATCAAGACTCACTCTCATTTCATCAGTCCATAAAACCTTAGAAAAATCAGTCTTGAGATATTTCTTGGCCCAGTCTTGACGTTTCAGCTTGTGTGTCTTGTTCAGTGGTGGTCGTCTTTCAGCCTTTCTTACCTTGGCCATGTCTCTGAGTATTGCACACCTTGTGCTTTTGGGCACTCCAGTGATGTTGCAGCTCTGAAATATGGCCAAACTGGTGGCAAGTGGCATCTTGACAGCTGCACGCTTGACTTTTCTCAGTTCATGGGCAGTTATTTTGCACCTTGGTTTTTCCACACGCTTCTTGCGACCCTGTTGACTATTTTGAATGAAACGCTTGATTGTTCGATGATCACGCTTCAGAAGCTTTGCAATTTTGAGACTGCTGCATCCCTCTGCAAGATATCTCACTATTTTTGACTTTTCTGAGCCTGTCAAGTCCTTCTTTTGACCCATTTTGCCAAAGGAAAGGACGTTGCCTAATAATTCTGCACACCTGATATAGGGTGTTGATGTCATTAGACCACACCCCTTCTCATTACAGAGATGCACATCACCTAATATGCTTAATTGGTAGTAGGCTTTCGAGCCTATACAGCTTGGAGAAAGACAACATGCATGAAGAGGATGAAGTGGACAAAATACTCATTTGCCTAATAATTCTGCACCCCCTGTATTTCAAACCTTTCCTTTTTCCTGTTTTTATTTTGGGTGATGAAATAACAGGCTAGCCAGCTCTAAAGGACTGCTCATAGACTTCCCTCTCCCCTGCCACCTGATCTACCTCTTCTTGGTGGACACCTAGATATTCCCAACCAAGCTGAGCAATTTAATCTCTCCAGCATGTCCTGAGTCTGCCCACCATGTACTTCCGGTTAGGATATGCCTGGAATACCTTGACCAGAAGGCACACAGGAGGCATCGTAGTCAGATGCCTGAACCACCTTAAAAGGATTCTTTCAATATAGAAGACTAGGAGCTCTACTCTGAGAGCCCCTCCCGAATAACTGAATCCCCCACCCTATCACTGAGGTAGAACCAAGCCACTGTTTGGGAGAAGCTCATTTCTGCCACATGCACCTGTATCGTGACCATAGGTGAGGGTAGGAATGCAGAGGGATCTAAAAAGTGACAGCTTCACTTTTATACTCCACTCTCTTTAACCCTAGATTTTCTCAAAAAAACAAATTGTGACTCGAATCTTTTACGAAGGGTAGTCGTAGCACCAGCAGACATGAGTCTAACGCACTGTCAGTGCAAACATTGCTACCCAAACCTTCACTATGGTTGTACAAGAACAGAGTGACCAGAAACAACAGCCTCATACCCCATACATGCAAGTTCCCACCACAAGACACCCCAAGGAACATGCTCAGATGTCTCCTCCAAGTCCACAAAACACATGTCGACTGGTTGAGCAAACTCCGATGCACCCTCAAATATCCTCGAGAGGATAAACAGCTGGTCCAGTGTTTTATGATGCAGAAGAAAACTACTTTTTTCCTCCTGAATCAGGGATAGACTTTCTTCTCAAATGCAAATCTGCATCATTTTAAATGTAAAAACATCAAAATCCCCAAATTAAACATTAACGACATAATTTGTTAGGGTGCTGTAATTAAGTCCACTCTAAACAACAGGGTACAATAGGCTCAGTGTAGTAGTTGCTAGTGATTATATAGGAGTCAGGAACACCTATAATTGCTGTTATATCACAGCAGTGTTCAGCGTTAGCACCACAACACTGAGCATTCAAAGAGCCCTGTGTTAAAAGATGTTTCTGATAATCACACACATACACAAACTTCAAATACGCAGCCTTACTAATGTACCCCTCAGATCTACCTCCTCCCCCCTGCCACCACCTCTGGTGATGCCCAGTCTTGTTATCTCTCCGTGTACTTCACACTACCCCCCCAACGCTCCTTTTTCCAGCATCCCTCAGAGACTAGAGCTCTCGTTTGATGGCACAGTTGGGGACCGACTGTACCAGGGCACCGAGGCTCATACCGATGAAGTCAGACTATCTAGGCCACCGTGAGCACACACTCTCATCAAGTGCTCTCTAATTAGAATTCAGTGATACTGTAAGTTTGCAGGCAAGGGGGGTTGAGGAGCTCAAAGGAAAGCCTTCTATAGATAGAAAGAAAAAAATGTCAAATTAAGGTCTCATTCTTATCCGAGTCTGATTGCATTGCTTCTCCCTCTCCCCCTCACTCTCCAATTATCAAACCCATGCTGGCCTTTCTTCGGTCCACGTGGGCTGGTGATTTTATCTTGCTACAGTATCACCAGGGTGTGAGGAGACTGACAACAACACCAGCGGAAGATCTGCAGGGCCAAATGCGTGGGCAGGCGAGAGGAGCGGCTGTGTTTGTGTATGTGTGAGAAAGTCAGTGAAAGGAAATAAACGAGAGGGGATACGTGTGCTATAATGTTCTTTAAGAACGTGTGAGGTTACATGAAACTGATAATGATGAATGTGAGTATATACACAGGACTCTCACTAAACAAGCCAACCACAAATCCGTGTCCATGTATGGTTCTTGCGCTATCTTAAATAACTATAAACAAGCTGACCACAAATATTTATAAACTATGACTGTTATGAAGTTATTCCGTGAAATAACCCTACTGGAAAACCTATTACAGAAATTAACTGCCAACTAGAAACAGCTCCACCACAATTAATCCAACCCTCAAAAAGTGAGCAAAAAGCCTTCAGCAACAATGGCATCAGTCAGGTGCTGTTAATACACCCGTATGTGCTGTGTTTAGTGTTTCTGGGCTTAACTAACAAAATGCAGCCCTGTCAGAGCTCAGTACAGGCCAGGCGCTGCTAATTCAATAACTGTAAACTTCCAGACCTCCTCTGGCATTAATAACAAAAAGACTTCACAGTATACTGAGTGTAGTAAATGATGTCAGATTACATATTCATGCATCAGCCTGTTTAAATTCTGGTGTGCCTTTCTTTTCATTTCTTGCAATTAAAAAAAACAAACAAACAAGGAAAACAAAAAACAACCTTCTGTATAGATTTATTCTTAAGTTATTCAAGTTGGTGAGTGTGAACAATATATGTGCCATTAAACAGCCCCGTTTCCAGCTCTCCTCATGACACCACAAGCCTTCTTGCAAGAGCATGTATAGATTTGTATTTCTAAAGCAGGTGGAATGCTTGTGCGACCTGATTGGGCTGCAGGTGCAGTCTCATGCTATCAGTTGTGAGAGACACTAGCATAAATCAGGATGGATCAGGAGAGAGCGACAGCCTTTAGCTACATTTCTTTGAAATAGGCAGTCGTTCCATTCTGTTTCAGTGTGACTTTGACCTGTTGTCAACTGTTCCTGGATTGAAACAAAAAAAAATTTGTTCTATATTTGTTTCTATCTTGCACAGTCAGGCCCCATCTTATCCTAAAGACGTCATAGTATCATGAAAAACTTTCCATATCATGAAAAAAGAACACTTCAGTGTCAGACTGGAGGCGTATTTATGGTTCGTGGGATATTTAAAAGTAGCATGGGAGGCAGAGCCTTTAGCTTTCAGGCCCCAGGTTGGATTTTGGGAAAACAGATATAATCTGACAGGTGACCCTGAATCCTCTAATTATGTCTCTTTGGCCTGGACTGTCTCTCATAATGCGCTGTTTCTTCTTCATGTACTCTTCTCACTGTGCATTTATGCACAACTCTGCATTTAATCATTAGTTATTATTCATCTCTGGCTCTCTTCCAAGCTGTATCTTTTCTCCTGTCTCAATCCGCTCACCCCCAGTCTGTCACGGCAGGTGGTTCTGTCATTACTTCCTGCGTAAAGGGAGTTTTACCTTCTCGCTGTCGCCAAGTGTTTGCCCATAAGGAGTTGTCGTTTTGTTGACAATTTCTCTATATTATTGTGGGGACTTTACCAGATAATATAAAGAACCTTCTTCAGGTGACTGTTGTTGTGATTTGGCATTATATAAATAAAACTGAACTGAATTAAGTGGGAGATATCTGCTTACATCAGCAATGTTTAATGTCCTTTTAAGTTTAGGATTGTTTGCTTCTTTGCTAAATGTTGATAATGTTATAATAACAAGTTTTTCATTGTAAAACTAAATTCCATCATTCTATTGAAAATTGAAACGTACTAATGCTGTAATACAACAGTGCTTGTACATTTTTCTGTAAAGCTTATATTTTATTAAGTGCAACTCTTTCAATGTTCATAACCATTAAACACATGCAAATCCTATCTTAATAATCAACTACAATAATACTGCATATGATCAGCAATCAACAACATATTGTAACTGTAATAACATTTCATGTGCATTTTTCATTTGTATGTGAAAATGTAAAATTTAAAAACTTTTTTAACCATACATCAAAGTATTGTATAAAAAGTAACTATTTTCTTATAAATTACTTATTATATAAAAAATCTATATTATAGTAGATATAATAAATACATTTTCTTATTTTACAGCATTAATTTCTGCTGCAGTAGCTGCTGGAATTTTGTCAATTTCTGGTTGTTGTTGTTGTTGTTGTTGTTGTTGTTTTTTCCTTTTTTACAGAATTTATTTTACAGTGTTAACAATATCAACTTTGTAGAGAAATTTGCACTGTACAACCCCCTGAATGTTGAGAAAAAATGACAAGCATGGCCCGTGGCAGTACTCCTAACCTTCAGCACTGCTAGTCATTTTTGTGGTGGTGTGCTGCTGTGCTGATGCCAAAAAGCTGTCATCAGCACAACAACACAAAATTGCGGATTCAAAACAGAAAATAACCGGTGTCTTTTTTCTTCCATGATTTTCTTCTCATGAGAATTATCCCGGGCTTGTAGGCTGCTCCTTAAATTGCACCAAAAACAACGTTCTCAACGTTGCACCATTACCTCGTCTTTGGAAAAGAGTCAGCATGTTGGACACCTTTTTTTTACCCTTTGTGTTGTGATTTTTTCTTTATCCTCTTTGTTTGTTTTTTCTTTTTATCAGTTTGCTTTTTTACACTTTGTATTTTTATGAATTAGGGTTTCAGCAGCACCTGAACTGTTTTTTCTTTTCAACACTATACAAAAATTAATTAAATTCTGCACCTGCAGGGTAGAAAAATAACCACAGCACTACTTATTTAAATAATTTTGACATTTATTCATTTGCTGTCATACTACACCAATTCAGATAGAAGTACTAACACTTTTATCCTTTCAAGAGCACTCTGACTGTTAGTGGTGTCATATCATTGCTTTTGAACTGCTCCAGTGATGAGTGAGTAACGCCAGAGAGGTAGTCAATAAGGAAGAGGATTGGATTAGATGTCACAAAAATATTTTTTTAATAGAAAATAAGATCCTGGCTGGGCAATATGTCCAGTTTGTACCTCACCTTTCTCCCTATAACAGTTGGGATAGGCTGACTGGATAAGCAGAAGAAGATGAATGGTTTAGATGTTTAACTCCTGTTAAAAAGATTAGATATAGTTAGATATATCTAACAAAGTCCCCTAATGTTAAAAGTAGTCCACTGCCATGCTTCTTTGTATGTTTCAGTTCAATAGCAATGACTAATTCACTGCATTACACACTTTATTTGAACTTTTCCACAGGGCCCATCACTCACTTTAGCATGAATGCATCTGTTGCATTCATATTGACCCACTCACATTATTGCAATCAAAAATCTACTAAGAGGTAATATAATACTTGCATGCATCTGCAATGACCATGGCGAGACATGTTGTTGACTCGTCTTTCTTGATATTTTTCAAAAGCCTCAAGCAAATGTCTTCAAATTAGGCACAGTCCTTTATTTTGACTCAAGAATGAACTCATTCGATTGATGGTCACATGTCAATGACTGCAACGCCAATATTTTAAAACTCTGAACTATTTATGACAGTTTCACAAAATTGCAATACTTTTTTAAAATCTAAAACGTCAAAGGTCAACTCTGAGCCTGTAGTGCAATGATATAAACTGTAAATGTGTAATTTTAGTTCTGTAGAAGTGGAAAGAAAAGAGCAAAATGAAAAAAATCTCTGGAAGCTACCAGCAAAAGTCCTTTTTATCATTTTATTACACTTACTTATTATATGTCAGAACCAAGTAAAAACCCGGAATAATTTGACAGTTCATTACATTTAGATTAAGGTAAAAGTGCCTGAGTTCAACTTAGTTCCATGAAGCCACAATTGAATCCTTTTCTCACTAACGTAAATTTAGCACGACACTCACTTCATCATTTTCTTTTTCAGTCTATGTTTCTGTCCAAATGGTAGTGTGCTGTATATATGTGCTGAGAGAAAGTCTTCTTCTCCAAACAGCAATAAACGTGCATAACAAAATACCCTGATGATCTCTCTACATTCTCTGTCTGTGTTCTCTCTATATTTCCTGCTTCTAGGCTTAGGTTTTAAAGCCTACTTGCGATGCACAGTATTAAGTTTTTAATGTCCTGGCTGGAATATTGTAGATGTTAAAGTATTGATTATTCATTTATTAAAATCATTTATTTTAAGTCAGTAACTGCAGCCTTTCTCAGATACTTGAGACTTACTACAAACTTAGTAAGATGCCATTCACCATATGTGCAGCCACAGAAATAAAGCAACTATTACAGTTCCTTAATATCTGTATTCAATATCTATTCCATACTGACTGTTGTTTTTACTGCCATTTCTTCTCTTCTTACTAATGTTACATGTTTTTTATGTTTTGTTACACATACATACATACCAAAGCTTTGTTAATAAAAAATAAGTAAAACACCTTGAGGCATTTTGAGTGTACTTGCCCAGATCCTAACTTTGGATTGGAATAGAACTTGTGAGTAAAATCAGTTGCAGTCATAGTGAAATATTGTTGTTTTGTTATATAACTTTGCATGTTTTTCCTCACTTTGATCTGCGATAGAAGGACAGCAGCAAGAGTGAGAGGAAATGTTTACAAAATGGTAATGAGACTTGCTATATAATGAGTGGTTTGGAGATGGTTTCACTAACAAAATGACAGGAGG
The DNA here is from genome assembly GCF_963969265.1 of Rhamphochromis sp. 'chilingali'. Classification (NCBI taxonomy): domain Eukaryota; kingdom Metazoa; phylum Chordata; class Actinopteri; order Cichliformes; family Cichlidae; genus Rhamphochromis; species Rhamphochromis sp. 'chilingali'. Next base: position 5,608,015 of record NC_137937.1, on the reverse strand, counting down.
CCTGGAGCTGGTGGAGTTTCAGATTTCCATTGGGAGCGACCATGGGGGACAGGATAAGAAATGAGTACACCAGAGGGACAGCACAGGTTGAGCAGTTTGGAAACAAAGTTAGAGAGGCAAAGTGGAGAAGGTTTGAACATGTGCAGAGGAGGGATAGTGGATATCTCAGGTAAAGAATGTTGAATATGGAACGGCCAGGCAGAGGGAAAAGAGGAAGACCACAAAGAAGATTCATGGAGTAGTGAAGGAAAACCTGCAGAGGGAACAAAGTCCAGTTGGCAGTACTACTTTCCTTAGCTATACCTTTTGCCAGACAGAAAACAGTGTAAAACCAAAAACAGATATCACTTACAATCAGATTGTAATTTATTAAAAAAAAAAGAAACTATGTACTTCTAGCAAATGATTCCAAATTGTAAGCTCTAAAAATAAAAAGAAAAAAAAGAAAAGAAAACTAGGTCTATATATGTTTGGACACTTTTCCCCCGTTTGCTGAAACATATCCTAATTACACTTATATGATGGACATGGACATAATGTAGACTCCCAGCTTTCAAACGGGGTTCAGTGTCAGGACATGCTGTGTGCAGCAGTGAGATTTGCAGACAACAGGTTTACTGCTGGTTTTGCAGAACAAAACAAAACTGGGAGACTAACTGGTAAATACTAACAGGCAGGTTAGAACAGAGAATTAATGGAGACTGGACACCAAGGGCGTAGATTCGGTGTTGGCATTGGTGGGGACGGATGATTCAACCACCGAACCCTGCCCTGTTTCTTTTTTTTTCCTTTTTGTCTTTGCTTCTTGATAAAAAAAAAGGAGAAACATACTTGCCTACATATGCTATTCTACATGCTTTTAAACCATTTAAAATTACAATTCATAGTTTTATATGTGAATTATATAATGTTAAATTACTATTAAACAAATGACTGACTATTTTAGACTTTAGTTTACTTCAGCCATAATCCATATAAATCAGGTATCATACAAAAAAAATTGCTTCAAATACAGTCGTGACAATAAAAGAATATGACTTTAAGGACTTAACAACATTAGTTCAGTTATAGTACACCAACATCTCTTACACATTAGCACTAAGGGAACACTGAATGACTTGGTGGGTTTTGTATCTCTCAGCAAAATTATACAACATTTTTGGCACTGTTGCCCCGATCAGATCAGTGAGCTCGGATGTTTTATTCTAGGCTTGCCGCTGCTAAAACTAAACAGAGCTCCCTGAAAGGCACAGCCAATTACTTTGGCCGTATTTGTCACATGAGGTAGGACTCCAGTAGAGAATTTAACACTTTCTGCACCGCTAGGTGAATGAGATGTTGACAGATCTTTTTTTTTTCTTCTTGCTATCGGGTTTGTTTTTCTTCGCTCGAAGAGAACAAATTATTGGTGGGGACAATTCAATAATCGCAGGATATTGGTGGGGACATGTCCCTTCCGTCCATGCCAAATCTACGCCCTTGTTGGACACGCAGCAAGAGATAGATTGTGACCTCGAACAGAGGGAGACGCTGACACTAAATACATCAGGGCAAAGGGAAAAACACACCTGGGGAAGCACAGCTGAACATCATACACACCAGACAATCAAGAGACTATCAAAATAAAACAGGAAGTATGGGGAACACACACACACAAACGTAGACTGATGAAACCCAGGAAACAGAGGGAGGAGAGAGCAAGGGACAAGAGACAGAGCGAGAGAAACAGACACACAGACATGACTGGAGAAACAGGCAACTAGGCAAACATGAAAACAAGGCTGAGCTAACTGGGGAGGACACACAAGAACAATAAATGGCAAAACCAAGACACGAAACACAACAGACTAAATGACTAAAAACTAGAAAGACAAATGATGAAACAAAGAGGCACAAGAAAACTAAACTATGCCAAAGACTAAGAAACAGATCATCATCATAATAAATGAAGTCCAAAAGTCCATAAACTTAAACAGTGGGTCAACGACCCAGGTACCCTAACATTTAGGAGCTTCAGCTCCTTTACATTTACCACCCTCTTTTTCAAGGGACCAAAACTAATTGGACAATTGACTCAAATGCTATTTCATGGACAAGTGTGGCCAAGTCCTTCCTTATGTCTTTATCAAGTAAGCAGATTAAAGGGCTAAAGTTGATTTGAGGTCCAATCAATTTGGATGATCGCAGAATCATTTCCATGGCAAAGAGAAATCAAGAGAAATCCCTTCACAACAACCAACCAAGTGAACAACACTCTCCAGGAGGTAGGTATTGATATCCAAGTCAACGAGAAAGAGAAGACAGCATGAAAGTAAATACAGAGGGTTCACTGCAAGGTGCAAGCCACTCATAAGCCTCAAGAATAGAAAGGCTAGATTATTTTCTTAGTTATAATTAGAGAACGACCAGGAAACTCCAGAATTTGGTTCTATCTGGATAGTAATCAGTCTACTGATATGTTTATTTTTTGTGGTACAACTTGTCATAAATTTGCTACTTGCTAAATCCTACATGAAATTTGAAGACATTTTTTTTTTCATGTTTGTGACTTTTGTGAATTTCACATTGAAACATATTCACCATGTTTTATTTTACAGTATTGTGAAATTCGACTATGTATAATTCAGAATTTGCCTCTTCTGCAATGCTTGTTTCAAAAGTTTTTATTTGTGTTTTCTCACATATGGGGCAGATTTCAGGCTTTTATCTTTGTAAGTTTTTGAGATATTCAAGTTCAAACATTCCCTCAGATTTCAGTGTGTGAAACAAAAGCATGAAAGTGGGTCGACAGACTTGTTTTCAATATATATATATTGTGAAAAGTTTTACAGCAGTCATTATATATGTTCAAACTTTGGATCAGAAAATTTTTATGTTGAGCAGAAGGGCATGTTGATTTGAGATGCAATACTACCCCCATCAAACATTTCCATGTTGAATAACCATCACTGTCAAGCACTCTTTCCTCTACTATTTTTCAACCATGTAGTCATGGTTGAAAAATAGTTTGAAAATGAAAGCTGAACCAACATCGTGGATGTTACCTTAACCATCAGTTCAAAGTGAGAACAAAATGAAATAAAGACAATTAAAAAAAGGTTTTTGGGTAGAATGTGAAGAAAAAAAGAAACTTCACTTGAACAAGAGCCCTGCTTTTCTATACGAACTAATTGGCTTGAAACAAAAAGTAGATGTAAAACCTTCAATAGCTTCAAACTGCATTACTTTCTCTTATTTGTTTATGTTTTTAAACAGTCCTTCAAGACAATGAAAATGAAAACATGACCTTAATAGCACTATTAGTGCAAACAACAGCAAATACAAACTTTAAAAGTTGAAGGTAATTAAAAAGTATGCATCACTTGTGAGAAGGCCAGCAGCAATGTCACAATCTGTAGCATACAACAGTCTGCTCAGTGCTAAGACCTACCTTTAAACCAAGCCAATGTTTAGTCAAAGCTGGAGTCTTTATATGAATGGTAGTTCCTGGTGCCTGTACAAATGAGCTGAGCTGTGACCTGAGGTACGCTCTCTGATGAGTGCTTTATTGTCAGCTTTAACTGAATGCGAGCGGCACTCAATTTTGAGAACCTGGGTTCGAAGAGCAGGAGAATAAAAAGCTACAGGAGCAGCACAAGGTGCTTAAATGCGGGTGAAGCTACACCATCCTTTTGTTTCTACTCACAGTCAAATTTGGAGTCAGTTGACTACACATCTGCTCTTTCATTCTCAACTGAATCAAAAGTCTGTAGGGTGTCAGGAGAATTATCATAAAGTGACCTACAGTATTGTGCAAAAGTCTTGAGCCGCTCATGTCTTTATGTTTTGCTTCAAAGAAGCCAGACACAGTTTTTCATTGGACTTGCTTGTACCACTCAATTTCCATCCACTTCTTTTACTGGAACATTGTCAGAGGAACGTTTTTATATCTGTTAACCCACTTAGCACTGACTTTTGACTCATTCAAGAAAATGCTGCAAATGTTCCAAAGAATTGATTTTACAGTTTTATCTGGAGGTACTTTGTTACTAGCAGGCTGTCAAAAAATAATATTTTGGATTACTCTGGATGAATCTATGAAAACAGTTTGCACCAAGAATGGGCTATTAGCTAAAAACTGGCATCTCAGCTATTTTGTGCTTCCTTAGCATGCTGTGCAGTCTTCTTAATAACTTGTTGAAATTGGACAAGTTGAGGAAAGTGAGAAGTAGCAGACCAAAAAAACAGACATACACGTATAAGATCTGAGAGATGAGATTCATGTGATCCATCAACTGCTCACTGAAGCCTCATCAGAAATGATCTCAGTGGAAGGTGGCTGTCAAGACGCCATTCTTAATCAAGGGAAACAGAGAGAAAAGACTGAGGGTACCGAATTACAAAAGAGCTGAAAACCATAGCAACAGGTTCAAATTTGAAATTTTTGTTTCAAATTTTCAGTATCCACAGAGAATGTAAGGAGAAAAACACACCTGTGGGTTTTCTGTCAAAACTGATGGAATTATGAACACAGAAAAGTAACAACAGATTTTGATTCATCATGCAATACCATCTTGAAAGTGTCTGATTTGGCAGATGTTTCATTTTTCAATAGAAGTTTCATTTTTCAGCATCACGATGACCCCAAGACACGCTACCAAAGCAGTAAAGTATTAGTAGTAAAGCACACCTGGATAGAAAAACACACAATGGGCCACTATCAGTCATGGACTGACCTCCCCAGAGCCCAAACCTCAACATTATTGAAGCATCTTAACAGAGAACAGAACAAAAGGTACAAACATCCAAAGAAGAGCTTTGCAATGTCCTTAAAGAAGCCTGCAAAACAATTCTTGAAGACTACTTACAGAAATTACGTGAAAGGTTGTTTAAGCGAGTTCATGCTGTATTGAAAGATAAAGGTGATCAGGCTAATTACTGACTTTCACGCTTGTTAGAATTGTATGAGTTCTATTTCTGCCTATTTTATACTGCATTTGCATTTTTTGATTAGAGTTTTCAGTAAATTACTATATTTAATTCCCATTTTCCTAGCAAAATACAAAGAAATGACACATTGCTTATCTATTACTTTGCATTAAAGAAGCCTCCAGGGTTATGTACCCATGTCTAACAAGAATGCATGTAGCCTAATCAGGATGATTTAAACACCAACATGCAAAGTGTTTTAAACACACTTTATAAATCTAAGAGCAAGAGGGAAACTTGGTCCAGTTACAAGCACCTAAACTATACTTGCAAGATTTACTGTATATCCATATTTCCAGATCGAGCAAGCAAGCAACCTAAGATTCCAGCTTTTTGATAAATTTGGGCATGGAGTGAGATCTTTGTCTCGCTGCTCATTGGTTGGCTGATGGACAAACATTAAGAGGGAAAAATAAAGATCAATTTCTCCCCAATTTCAGGCAAAATCTCACTTTTCTGGCTGTTGTGCTACTTGCTGGTTGTTGGCATAGAGACTAATTGAACAAGGTCAGTGTGAGTACCTTTCAGATAATGTATTACCTGTTAGATAAGTTAGTGTACTTGATTGCACTAAAACCATATGAGCTGATCTTGCCAAGCTCAAGAGGACTGTGGTGGCCCAATGATAACTGTGTTTAGAGAAAATATGCACTGTAGAGATATGATTTAAGCCCTGTGTCAACTCTCTAAGGGCAAACTACTGTTGTATGACAGAAACTCTGTGCAGTCATGCATCCATGTGTTTACATTTAAGTCTGTCCAGTGAAGGCTTCATGAAGTGAAGTGAAATGTGCTTGAACCACATAAAATGTTTCATTTGGCAGCAAATTATAAACTTCTCTTCTTTCTTTTGAAGAAAAAGACGATATTGCTATACACCGAGTATTGTCCTTCCTTCAGCCCAAAGATCAAAAGAATTGGGAGATTTCAACAGTAACTATGAAGTAAATTGTTAAATAAGACATGCTTATCACATCAATAATTTAAAGATTTCATCATTATCTGCTGGCATAAGCAGACAGAAGAGAAGAAAACAACAGAGGGGGGAACAGAGAACAGATGAGCCTCCATAAGAACTGCTGGTGAGATGAAGAAGAGCAGAATATCAGATAGACAGATAAGACACTGAGTTACCAGAGTTTGTTACAGTTCAGAAGGATCTGCTGTCACACAATAAAAGCAGAAGCTGTGAGAACAGATGTGGTCAATTTTAAAAATTGAACAAAGAACTAGCAACATACAAATGAAGCTGTGACTGCTTCATTAACATCGAGTCTTATTTTCTTAGAGTTTCACTCCTGCTCAAGATAAAATGATAATGAAGTTGAACAAGAACTCTGATTGAAGTCATTATGTTCACTTTGATTTCGCATAATGAAAGTCTGCCTACACACTTGACCAAAAGTCTTTTGAAGACCGCACTTTTTTTTGCATTTTATATTTATTCTACTCTGAAATGACTTGCACTGTGTAATTATCTGGTAAAAATGTAAAAATATCTAGGCTGGACTAAACCCCCAGTGTTTCAAGTCCCTGGTTATGACTATCAAGATAATACATCTCTGCAAGCATAAATACACCCTTGGTGCCCATCTGCATCTAATATTTCAGCCTCCAATCCAAATCCTTATGAGTGGGATCCAACTCTTTTTGTGGCATTTCAAAGACTTCTTCATGGTCTCAATTTTTCAGCTGAACTGAGATCACAAGAGTGAAATCTATGTGAATTCGTTTTAACAGTGGCTTTGTGCTATAAATTCAGCAGCTCTTATCAGCGTAAGGAGCTTTATTTCTTTAGTAATCATTCTATTAATATGTGATTACACTGTATCCCCTGGAGTTTCTATTATAAAGTGGGTGATAGTCTTTTAATTAGACCTAAAGGGGATTGGAGCTGTGCTTTTACATATTCCACTAGTGCAATGAATAATACAACACTGCTGTATGGACTCCAATGGCTCACATTACATAACCATGTGCCAATTATTCAGGTCTTTATCTGAGCTGTGAACTCACAGCCTTGGCTTTCTCACATAATATCAGGGGCAAAAAAACAAGAGCGTACATCTGCCCACAGTCTGAATACGGATGCACTCTCCACTTGACAGGCTCATCACATTCCACTACAGTCAGTGGTACTGGACCTGGGTCGCTGTGAAAGAAAAAAAAAACAGGTCATCTGAAAAAGAAGGCTTTCTGTCACGAATTCTAACCCCATGTTTATTTTATTTTCATCTATAGGTTTATTCTTGCTGTTGCTATCGCTGCTGCCATCCTGACAGAGTTTGGCTCAGAGGATGCTGGAGCAAGGCTGTTGTCCTGGTAACAAAGCCTAATGACAAGATTTGATATGATCCTCCGATTTAGAACAAAGCTGCAGTCTGCTGCTGGGCATTGTGAGACAGTAGGTAGACAAGGGCTGGTTTTATTCATCTGCATCAGCATGTGTGCATATTATATTGAAATAATCTCACATTTTAAGAATACGGGGATACAAGAATCCAGAAACGTCCTTCAGTTGAGGATACAAAGGATTCACTCTCTTCACCTGTCTTTTGCCAGTATTTGGAAATACATGTCCCAGCTGTCTATCTGCATAGGCCTCAACCCCCACCCGTATGCATCTCCACAGAGGGTTCATATAAGATAAAAATGAATATCTATTGGCAGTATAGGTGAAAGGAGATGATATACATTAAATAATAATGATATATAATAGCAAGAAATTTAAATAGATCAGACACCTTGTGTGCAGTTACGGGACATTTACTGTATAAAATCTATTCATTTGGCCTCTTTATACCATGCCAAAGGATTTTAAGTGAAGCAAACAGATTGTTATTGAAGTGCAGACTTTAAGCTTTTATTCAAGGCATTTAACAAAAATATTGCATTAACTGTTAAGGTATTTTAGTTCATAAAACCCGATTTTTGGAGGCTCAAAGGGACCTAGATATTTGATTGACAAGCAGTTTCATGGCCATATGAGGGCTATTGTCTCCCTCAATAGCAAATTAAGCAGATAAAAGAGCTGGTTTTAAATGTACTGTCTTCTGTAAGTCTGCGGTCAAAAGTGATGGTGTCACAAACTGGACCACACAGCCACGAGAAAAAGGCTGATGCACACAAATGCCAATTAAAACAGTGTTTATTTTAAATTAAAGAAACAAAGAAAGAACATAAGCTAACCATGGTGTTTGTATTCAGTATGATCAGTGCTATAAGTGAGTGCAAGAAGTGTATGCAATGTTGTTTAGCAGAAGAAAACAAAGCAAGGAGGTGTCTCAGGTAGGAAAGCCACAGAGCAAGGAAGCTCTAAGATCTTTTGTAGTGCTCAGACACACTGGCCAAAGGTGTTGCAATTCCTGCTGACTAGAAACAAACCGCACCTCCACTCCAACCACTGCAGAAAAGAACTGCAACACAGACAGGCTGAAATGAAAGCTGGGTTGAGTGGGTCGTCATTCGGGTAGGCCAGATTAGACTTTGATCTAAAGAGTCTTTGGAGTTCTGAAAAAATCATTCTGATGACACAAAGATGAATTTGTTCCAGAATGACGGCAATAGATGGAAAAAGAAAGGAACAGCCCATGATCTCATGAAGCATACCTAGTGGAGCCAATGTTATGGCATAGGCATGAATGACTGCCAGTTGAACCAGGTCACTAGTGTCCACCAATGATGTGGCTGCTGATAGAAGTAAGATAAATTGTTAAAATGTACAGGACTGTACCCTCTACTCAGATTCAGCTAAATGCTGCCAAACTGATCGGACAGCGCTTCATGGTGCAAATGGATAACGAAAGAAAACTACAAGAGCAAGCCAAGAGTCTCAAAGCAAACGAATGGGATATTTTTCAGTGGTCAAGCTTCAATACAAAATTGCAGGCAGAGAGACCCACAACCATATAGGACGTAAAGATATCCTGGATGGTGGCAAAGAAAGGGAAGGTGATCGGGACTGAATAGGTTGAATAACATTAGCCCACACACAGGACAGCAACAGGGACCTCAGTGTCACACAGCTGAGTGGGAACCACTATAACAATGTCAGAAGGTCAGACACAGCCAAACACAATATTTCCAGAAGGTAAGGTCAGTCTTGAGAAGACAGCTCAATAGTAGGAACGAGATCTCAGCCATCAACACATGTCCCCTAACACTCATCAGATGCTCAACTGGTATAATAAGATGGCCAAAAAAAGAGATACATGCCACTAAAACCAAGATGTGAAACCTCCCCCCAGTGCTGAAGGGCTGCAAGGTGCAAGTCAGCACCTTCAGACTATGAGCAAAGAACAGAGTGAGGGTGAGGATTATTGTTTGTCAGAGCTACAATCAAACAATGAGCATCCACGAATACATCAGGAAGATGGACCCCTGGGATGAACTGCTATCAGAGTGCCTGAGGCAGCTGAGGAAAGATAGGGATGAGGAGGAGAAGTAAGAAGACCAAGCCCCTAAATGGGGTTTATAATGGACAGATAGAAGAAGTTGCTGACTTTCCCAAATGCTAGAAATGTCTTGGAAAGGACAGTCTGAAGGATAGGACAGAGACCAGAAAACAGCTCCACAGAAGCAGGAATGTACCACTGCTATGAAGGCGCAGGCTGTGCATAGATGCTCCTAAGACATTCTAGCACATAGCAGGATTTAAGATGCAACCTGGGACTGCATATTCGGACAAACATGAGTGAATGAGATAGTGTACAGGGATATCTTCTCTAATTATGGATTAAAAGTATCAATAGGACACACCTTTGAAAGAGATCAAGAACAACGCAGTAAATGTCCTGTGGGATTTGAGGTTCCAGATGGAAAAGTAACGGATGGCTAACAAACTAGACATAGTGGTAGCTGACAAGGAATACAAGATGGCAGTTGTGATAGTTGTGTCAATTCTATCTGACAGTAGCAACACAAAGAATGAGCATGACAAGATCTAGAAGCACAAGGGACTGATGAACAACACAAACAGATGCTTATTTTTATTTATTTCTTTTTTTCAAACAGACGCTTATGGTGAAGTCCAAATTAGTCACCGTGGTAATCGGAGCATGGAGGGTTATAACCCCTGAACTGGGATGGCGGCTCGAGGCCAGATTCCAGACATCATCTCTGATGAGAAGATACTGTACCACTTAGAATACCGAAATCCTCAGTTGCAAAATTGCGAATTCAAGAGCTACTGGCATCATTAAGAAGAACAACCAAGCAATAACAGATAAAATTAGTTATAGAAACAATTAAGACTTTATTTGAGAGTGCCAGTACTGAGATTACTGGAAACAATAGAGAAAAATGTGAAACAGATCTGCTTCCAGGTTGGAACCAGGAATGATGCAATTCATAGTCCACATGTTACCTTCTAAACCAGCGGTCTCGAACCTTTTTTGCGCCACGGACCGGTTTATGCCCGACAATATTTTCACGGACCGGCCTTTAAGGTGTCGCGGATAAATACAACAAAATAAAACTAGTACCGGTACCGAAAAAAAGAAGATTTATTCATAACACACGTGAAAAGTCCCAGGAAAACCGAGTTAACGATAAAAACGATAACAAAGTAACGCTGAAAACCGATAAAAACCCTGAAAACCACACATTTCACACCTGAGCCTCAACTCTCGTGGCCCGGTACCAAACCAAACCAAACATTAACACAAAAAAAAAAAAAAATCCAACCTGAATTGAAACTAAAGTAAATACATGTATTTATTTAAATTTCGCTGATTTTCTGTCCCAAAAGAATTTGTCCCAAAAATCACGCTGCTGTGAGGGCAATGAAGTCAACACAAGTGATGATGAGCTGGTCCAGATGCTTTTAAACAAGAAGTAGAAGACGTGGAGATTCTGGGTGCATTCTTACAAAAAGGCAACAGCAGGGAGAATGTCATGGTTTGTATCGGAGCAGTTTAGACGCATTTTTACAGACCTACAGGCCAGTGGACACTCTTTCAATGATGAGGATGCACACATCCTGGACAGGGAGGAACACTGGTTTGAGGGTGGAGTCAAGGAGGCCATTTACGTGAAAAGGGAAAGACCATCTCTGAATCGAGGAGGGGGCCTAAGGGTACATCTTTCGCCATCTTACAATGCTGTGATTGCAGGCATTCCCCAACTCTCTGTGAATGGCACTCATGGTCTTTGATCAGTGGTTGTTGATCAATGGTCATGAGAATTTGCATAATTAAGATTAAGGCACTGACCTCACAGCCCATTGTTCCTTCAGTGGGCTGGTTTCAGTCATTATGCAAATGTTCTGGTTATAAGATTGGGGAAACCTGCAGTCAGCTGAGACTGAAGAAGTCACCTGGATGAGTGACGAAACGTTTCTCCCACAAAACGCTACGTCCAGATGAACAGAATCAACTTTTTGGAGATTTGATTCCAAATGTTGTCGATGTGGGTGGGTTTGATTTTTTTCACGTTTCTTGCCACAACCTTGAACAACTTGACTATTACCACATACGGTCAATGTTTTGTATAAAGCCATAAAACCTCCAAACTATGAACATCCAGATAATGAAACATATTGGTCTAATAAAGTGTGTAAGGTATAAATGTAATCATCCCAACGTAACTTTTACTTAAGACACTGTATTTCAAAAGAAACTCCATAACCCTTGAATTAATGATCCTGAATAATACCTTCCATGATATCCCAGTGCTCACACATATGCTTCTATAATTATTAGGGACTAATTTATCTTCACTGTGGAAAATGGCTGCTATGAGACCTTAAGTTCAAATTTCAGGAAATAACCTACACTCAAAAACAAGTTGAATAATTTATGAATCTGAAATTGGATTTCCTTTTAACTTCTTTACTTAATTGTAATATATCAGATTTTTGAGGATTTGTAAGTGCTTACTGTCATTGTTTGGCTCTTGTGTCAAGACACATAATGAGAGAGACACAGCTTTAACCAAAATTTACATTATTAACCAAGAGAATCAAAAACACATGATTACACATTATGAGGTGTATTAGTCAGTGTTATCAGTGTGTCAGAAGTTGGGTGAGTGTTTAAATATTAGGTGTATGATGTTGTGGAGGGTAGAAGCTAAAATAACCAGGCTGAAGCCAACAAAGCAAATACCATGGATCGAATGGCGAAAACACCCACCTCTTAAATGCTCCAGGAAGACTAACTTGTTGTCCCAAGATACAATAATTAATTCTACCAACCAGGAAGCTGCAAGACAACACAGAGGGACAAATGTTCAGCGCAAACACAGACCAAGGCTTACAGTGCTCGTATCAAATACCATGTCAACAGCTTGCTGAAGAGCAGCAGCTACCACCATCTAACTAGCATCTACCTGAAGTGAAAAGGGATAATCAGATCATAGGGTTGTCAATACTGGAGCGCTGCACAAAAAGTTGCCTGTCCTTTCGACAGATCAGATAGTTGTAATACTTAGTTTCTGCAAAAATCCCTGTAATATCCTACTGAACTCACAAAATATACAAGTTCCTTTGTTGTCATAGGGGCAGGACACTGTACAGTTGTACAGCAAGAATAGGGTTTTTTTTTTGCTGGACGAACTGTACCCTCTTCAACCATCCAACCAAGGTACATTATGATATAGAACTCGATGGTGAGATGCCCGTCAGCCAAGCTTCATAAGTGTTGCTAGGGATTCATGCAGCCATGTGCAATAAACATGGAATCACCTTGCATTTAAAATGGCTCAAAGAGTCAAAGATGGGGACCAGAGATCGCTTGCAGTCAGTTGGCATCTTCAAAATGACTTTGGTGTGTCAAGATGGTGATAAAGCAGTGACACAGCAGGAATATGATAGAGTCAGTCTGCTATGAGTTTGTGACTGAACCAGGTCAAGTTGACATTTACATACAATCTGTTTGCCTAATTCCATGACAACTCTCAAATCTGTTGGTCTGTTGCAAATCTATTTTTCTCTTCTTCAGAAATGCAATCCTGTACTGTAGTCCAGAAGTGGACTTGTAGTATCCATAAGTCAGCCGCAACTCTCTCCGCCACAAACAGGGCAAAATGTATGATCAGTAAATTTAGAAACAAACAGATGCAGCTAGTGAATTTCAATATTGACCAGCATTGCAATAAAAGCAGATGCAGCAAATCTGCATCTCAAAAAGGAGCAAGTGAGTAAAAAAAATGTTTCTCGGATAAATCACTGGGAACTAAAGAAGAATCAATAAGTTTATGATAATGATTTGATCACCTCCTGAATTTGGAAGTTTGCCCACTTACAAAGAAATGAACAGTCTCTAATTTTTATGGTCTCTAGTTGCATATTTTAACTGAGAGAGACAGAATATCAACCCAAAATCCAGAAACTTGAGTGTAATAAATATTTGATCCTCAAGCAAAACATGACTTAGTATTTGATAGGAGATACTCTTGTTGGCAAGCACAACAGTAAGACGTTTCTTGTAGTCAATTGCCAGGTTTGAACATATCTCAGGAGCGATTTTAGACCACTTCTCTTTTACAGAAACTCGCTAAACCCTTTAGGTTTCTTGGCTGCGGCTTAGTTGCAAGAAACCTTTGCATTTTTATATTATTTTATATTAAATACTGAATATACTGACAACCCAAACAGAGTGAACAGCAACCTATCCAGGGAGCATTGCTTAACATACACAGGAAACTGTTCTTTGTAGCATTTAGCTTTAGAGTTTGTTGTCTGCCTCGGTCGCGTAAAAAAGCAGCATCCTTGGAACTCTTGGTCAGCCGGTCCATTGTGTCTTTGTGTAGTGATCCAGGTTGCAGATGCTGAGGTTGTGCAGTTGAAAATCTGTTATTAATGCATAGCTGGAGTGGATAGATGTTTAGTAACAAAACCAACTCTTTTAGTAGAATTTGAACATAACTGTATTGGAGAAGAGGAAGTTGTGTGGAAGATGTGTAGTGGCCCAGTGGACTTTCTCGTTCGTCTGAACGCATTTGGAAAATTCTTAAGATGTTTAAAGTCTGCATCAGTGTATGTGTGCTGACAATGTTTCCCTGGAGCTCTCTATGAAAGTGGATGCGGATTTGTCTGGTTTGCTGGTGGTTGTGGGTGAGGATTCATTAGTTGTGGCTGGGGTTTTGATGGTCCCAGGTGGATGTCTGGTAGCTGAATACTTGTCGGTCTACTCTATACTGATTTCAATCACAGCAGATTGGCTTTGATTCTCTTGAGCTGCTTTCTCTCAGGCTGTTTATTGTCTAGTATCTGAGGGTAGGGCTCTACTCATACTGCATTAAGCTCAATATTCACAGTGTCTCTGTCTTGTTGGAGGTTTTGAAATTCCACTCTCAGCTCCAGCAGTGAGGTGTTGAACTCATTTTTTATAAGGATCAGTTGATCTTTTAGATGCTGGTAAGTTTCTGTGGGGGGAAGGTTGGAGAGTATCATCCCTTTGAGTTCTATCAGCTTCACCGCTTGCAGAGAAAGACTCTCTGCAATATAATATGCCTTTCTCTCCTGCTGTTTGCTAAATAATTTCCTTGGTTCTCTACATGCACTTCCAACTGCTCTTCTCTGAGACTCAGGTCTACTCTAACTCTCCTTCTGCTCTACATTCCTCTCCTCGCATCCGTCCCTTTGGGTTTTATGGTGTTAAAGTCATCTTGGACAGGGCTGTGGTTTGGTTCACTGTGCTGGAACATGACTGTCCCAGTGTTGTAGATATTCACAGGGAGAAAAGTGCTGTCATTGTCCTTTCCCTCTATTACTATCTGCCTGCCACTGCATATCCCACGCATTTTAATGGTGTGTGTCCTAACTACAGAGAGCCTCAGCCTCAGTGTGGTCTATATAACAGGAACGTTGTGATTTGGGCTCCTGTTAGAATGAAGTCTGGTCTTTTCTAAGTTTGCTCTCAGTAACTTGTATTCTCAGGCTTTTTAGCCTGTGCGTTCTCTGTTTCTGGGCAGAACAGGACAAGCAGGCAGAGTTTTTTCTTTTGTTGTGCTGTTGCATCAGCAGTGGTCCACATTTTACTGCTAGCTACTGTATCTTAGCAGAGAAGCTAAACTTAATTATTTAGAAAGTTCTGCAGCTATTTTATTATTATGGTTGTTACCTTGTTATTTACTCCAGTTTATCTGATTAAGATAAACTGAATTATAATTGCAGTCATGGATCATGTGCTGTTATCCTGTTCAGTTTTCTTGTTTATTTATTTTTTATAGGTTCTGAAGATAACAATTAAAGTAATTTTTACCCAGCTACGATTGGTTGTCTTCGTTTGATTATAGCATTTCCACTGGGTTAGTTTGGTTCACCTTGTTTTGAAACTGTTCTATTGGAGCTGCATTTGAACCCGCCTTGCTACAGTATCTCTTTTTCTATCACCAGTATTTTATTTGCTGAATAGCCCATGAAGTTAACCCTGCAAAAGGCTGAACCATGAAATAATTGCCATAAAAATCATTTTTTTAAACTGGAGTGTTTCTTAAACAAATCCCCCCCAAAAAAAGATTTTAAAAACCATTTATGCATATATGAGTTTTCATTTGTATAATGGTTTTCCGCATTTTTTGACATTTTTCTGCAATCGTTTTTTTTTTTATCTTAATAAACCAAAAACATATCAGGAGATTAGAGTTAGGGTTAAAAAATTACACTGATGATGTAGCGATCTCAAAAATTCAAATATGATGGACTTGGTGCTACAGGGCTGAGAACTATTCAGTGATAAGTAATAAGACTTTCCTCACTAAAATGCCACAACTACAGCCTTCAATTTTAAGTGGCGTCAAATCTAATAGATCATCTGTCATAAACACAAGAAAACACAAATGTTTTAGAGATCTCTCAAAGCCTTCTTTAAAGCTATAAAATTATATTGTTGTTTATTAGGTACATAATAAACTTAATTCAAATTTCAGCCAGCACACTGGACTTCTCTGAGAAAGCAGAAATTAATTATCAAAACCCACACATAAATTAATGAGAGATTCAACCACTAAAACTAAAACTAATTTTCTGGCTAGAAATGCACATAAATAACTGCAATTTGGAATCTTATAAAATTATAATTGTCTGAAACATTCCTGAACAACAACAATAATTATATTTTACCATTAAGATATCATTTTGATTAAAGTGTTTGTGCCTACTGGTGGATTAACCATTACAGAAAAATTGAAAAATTACCAGTACTGTTAATTTTAGGGCAGCTGTGTCATAAACACCACACTGAGCCGTGGTCTAATAAATTGTTAAACACTGTACATTCTCATATATTACTGTATTAGCCCATTCACATTCTGAGTGCCAGAAGATGCCAGGTTTACTGCTGCTGCTAACACAGGTGTAGGTTCCATTTATGTTTTTTGATTACGTTCGATTTGCAGATAAAAACTGTTTTAATTACGTCTTTGTTTACTGATGCATTATTGTAAGGATATTAGAAAAGATCTAAATTAGGAGTATATTAACATTCCAGCTTTTGTTGGAATATTTCTCCGGACAGGTGAAAGAGTTTAACTGATATTGCCCAATATTTATAGAGTAGAAGGTAAATTCAGTGATTGTTGATAGACCCTGTTGAATTTTGACAACATACGGGGGCTTCTATCAGGATTTGGCTTTATAGTGAATGCAAACAGAGAACACAGACTGAGTGGGCAGTCATAGCAGGTCTATTAAGGGCATTTGTGGAGTGTTGCCATTCAGTTTGAGATTGACCTTCAGTAATGGATCAGTAAAGGCGGAAGAAATATTTGATGGTGACCGCACCATCAAATATTTCTAGCACATATTTGATCTAATTTTGCAGTTTTACTTTTATACCTAATCAATTTAACCCTATCTAAAAGGATGGAACAGATGTGCTTCGATAGTGAAAAGGAAACAAAGAAGCCAAACATCGTAGTGATGTCATTCATCCTTCCTAACCAGGGAGACTTTTTGCATCACCTAAGCACTGGTACAGCCTTTATCACGTGACAGGAAGCCGGTGAAGTCATTACTGGCAGCATTAGAACAATGAGGGTACAGTTAGCCTGAAAAGCAGCGTGTCTGAAATAACACACATCCTGTTATACCCCCTCTTTCTCCCCCATGTCTCCCGCCACTCTTCAACCCTTTGATTGCCTGGCCATGATCAGGACCACACCCGCAAGTTTTTTTTTTTTATCCTTCTTCTTCTTCTCCAGAGTGTCTGAACAAGGGGGCTGTAGAAAATAACAGGTTCCAAGACAGCTAGTAAACAGAGACAAGCACAAGCTCAGAGTGTTTGTCTCTACAAAGCAGCAGGACAAGTCAAAAGGTGAAAGAGAGGGGTCAGCAATGCAACCACTAAGGCTGCCTCGGACATCAGGGGCACAGCCAAACAGCACCCCTCCCTCACCCTCTTTCCCAACCTTTGCTGCCTTCCCTCAGACTGGTATAAACTATAAAAATGCACATATAAAACACACCAGCGTTTTCTGCTTCGCCTCTTTTGAGCAGGTTCTGCTTAGTTATGGGTTACTATGCAAAAATGGGGAGTGGGGAGACAGTGGACCTTAATGATGATCCACAGAATGGAAGGTGTGGCCCTGGTCTCAATGGGGGATTCTTCTCAGCCAACAAGGCTCCAGGAGTTATTACAATCCGGCAGAGGCAGACGGCGCTTGTTCCTCATCTTCGCTCCCTCCAGCGACTTAATTTATGCAGCATCTTGCAGTGCTGCTGAGCTTGAATAGCAGCCACGACAAGAATTTGAATTTAGGAGTTGGGGGGTATAGTTTTCAGAGTTGAAAAATCGTGGCGTTCTTGGTTGAACATGCACAGAGCTTCTGTGTGTGCCAAAGGCTCTGCTCCAGTAAATACAGACGGAGGACTTCAATCTGAGGCACCGTCACGTGTTTATTCCCCCGATCTCATCGCTGAGACGGGGACTTAATTTCTCCACGTGGTTGGGCAGGGCGTGCAGGGCGTGCAGGGCTGACATCTCTCACCTCACCTCTCAGAGACCAACACCTTAGAGTAATGAGGGCAACTGCCAGCGTTACACATTTCAACTTTTTACTCTCTCCACTCCTCTCCATCTTGTCGAGGGAACCGTTCAGCGTGTCCCCGTTTCATCCTCCTCCTCTTCCTCCCTTTTTTTTTTTTTTTGCTTTCTTATCTCATTCCTTTCTCTCCTCAGGAAGCAATTTGAAGCAAAAGATGCTTGGTTAAGGGCTACGAGGGAACAGTCTGCTTTGATATGCTGCTTTGCCTTATGAGCTGTCAAGACATGCGGGCAGGATAGGGTTGGACGGAAGGAGGAGTGAAGGAGGGGGAAGGAAAAGCAAAGCGGGAATGAGCTCAACTGTGATTTAGGAAAGGGATATGGAGGAAGAGAGAAAAAGCTGAGCTAAGTGACATCCTTCCAAGCGAGTCGGCGTTGAGATACACTAATTAACGAAGCCATAATTAGAGTTAGGCCTGACACACAGAAAAAGACTCCCCTCCCCCTCCACTCTTTTTCCTCCATCTCCCACATCTACTTTGGGTGAATTCGTGCTCATCCGTGTCTGCCCGCTGTACTTTCGCAGTCATGGGCTTTTCCTATTTGCAAAAATCCTCCACGCTAGTTGGAAGGAAGAAAATCACACCTTAACAAGGCCAGAAGAATATTCTTCCCAGACAACCTTTTCCCAGTCTGCCATTACTCATCTCCATTCTCTAAGTAGAGATTGTTTTCATGTAAAGAATCACCACAATTTCATACTTGACTAATGATAGCGGTGATAACTCCACCAGCCACGGCGCCGGCGGAGGGCAACGCTAAGGTGAATAATGTTATTCCACTGTCACTTGTGCTTGGATTTACTCATCAATCACGTCGCCTCATAAACATTGTGTGTTCACACGCGCGCACACACACGCACACAAAAAGATGTGATGCGTTTGTCCCAAATTAGATTGTGCTTCTCCTTCATTCATCAAGTCTTTCTCATATATAAAGACTATTGTTGTACACAGTGACACACAGCAGAAGCTTCTCAGAGCTTGGAACTGTCAAAATGTCCAGCAGCTTTTGTCCTTCCTTGAAACTGCTAATCTTATTTTGGTGACGGTGGTGGTGGCATCGAGTTTCAAAGATTAACATCTGTTTAAATTACGTTGACTCTCACGTTGACTATAAGGCGCCCATCAGCGTGCAATGACCATGACAGTGAGATTACGTTGGTGTGCATTTCATACAGTGTTGTATCTGTGTGTGTGTTGTGATTAGCAGGTGCTTCTTCACATTTCTTGATATCGTTTGAGATTGGATTTTCTTCTTAGAAATGTAGATTAAATGATAAATCGTCATCAGCCACGTTCAGTTTATTTTTGGTGCATATTAGGATTATACGAACTGAAATACAGCATTTTGTTAATGCCTGGAAAATGGCATCAACAATAAACTCTCACAGCTCGAATGTAAAAGTGGTGCCTTTTTGTTTCAAAATACAAATTCATCATTGCACCATTGTCCCCCAGACTGTGCATAAACATGCACAGTCTGGGGGACAATTTAACGCAAAGTACAAACACGATCCTTTCCCGGCCCCTCTCTCATCAAACAAACACAGAACCGAGGAAAACAAGGATCATTGGTGTGCATGTGCTGCAGCAATAAGACAGGGGTAGCTTTGTTGTCAACCAGCCGGGTTGCTGCACATCCTCCCTGTATCGGCACATCTTGTTTTCTAACTGCATGGGGCGGCAAGAAGGGGAGCGATGAGTGTGTGTCAGTGCGTCTGGTTCTTTTGTGTCTCATTTGCCAGACCTTGTGTAGAAGCCTCGAGAGTGTGTGCGCTCATGCGATGTGTCTGGAATGGCTATTTACTGTATCTCAAATTCCTACTGACGAAGTCAGACTTGCTGGTGAAATCTAGCTCATCAAGCTAACCATGTAAAAGTGCAGCAAAACAATGCAGCTGCTTCATAAACTGACTTTTAACAGAGGATAATGAGGGTCGGCATGGACACACCGGTTTTGTTAAAATGAATATACTGTTTGTGTGTGTGTGTGTGTGTGTGTGTGTGTGTGTGTGTGTGTGTGTGTGTGTGTGTGTGTGTGTGTGTGTGTGTGTGTAGGGGAGCAGACTGAGACAGGCAGCTACCTGCTTTCTAAGTGCTGATGTGGCCCGTGTGATCCAATTGGCCGAGCTGCTGAGTGACTGACTGCAGGGCTACTACTTTTGTGGTTGATCAGCTGGGCTGTGCTGCAGCACAGCAACGCCATCCTGTGGTAAAGTTGTATAATGCTGTGAAAGATGAAAGGGTGATGACCCTGGAGCAGTTCCAGAGGCTGCCCATGAGGCTGAACACGGGGGTAAAAAGACAAAGGAATTATTTTTCAAGGTCTAAACCAAATACTATGGGCTTCAACATTTATTTGGCACACATATACTTCCTAACAGGAAGGTCCCCTCAGGTCCATCCGGCTCCACATTTGCTCACCAGGTAGTGTAAGTCCAGGAGGAGCATAAGTAGTAATGAACCTTTTTTTCCCCCTTGTAGGAATAAAGTTTATCTCAAGTCAACTTTAAAAAAGAAAAACAAAAGCAGATTTCCTTAAAAGTTCAAAAGTCTGTAGCATCATGTATGACTGTGAAATAAAGGTTGGACACTTTTTTTTTTTTTACTTTTTTAAGGTATTGGTTTATTTATAAATAAAGCAACACCACAAACACACAATGCTTGAACAGCTAAAATAGGGATGAGATTCACAAATTTTAAAAAGGAGAAATAAAGGTCCATAAAAGAGAAACGATTTCTTCCGACTCACACGTTTGGCTTAAGTCTGTTTCAAGGGGTAAATAAGCACCATTGCTCCCACCTTTTCTCTCCCACTTCTTTTTGAAGTCTTCTTGCATATGTCAGCTGCTCTTGAGTATGTAGCCCTTCAGCACCGTTAATAAACAAGGTACTTGTGGCCGTGTCTCATACTTAGTGGTGGCTCTTTTGCTCACTGCTGAGAGGACCTTTAAAAGGTGTTTGTCTGTGTCATTTAATTCATCTGGAAAGTTCAATCAAGCTAGCTCGTTTTATATTAATATAAAAAGAGTGCAGTATACCATACAAGAGTATTGTAACTTGCAAATGTTTATGTGCCCTTCAATTATGCAGTAGAAAGCTAAAGGTCCGATTTCACCCATCGTAAGCTGACTACAGTATGCAACGCTTGCACAGAGCTCCTGACATTAGTATTCTCGGACGGGTGCACTAACAGAGAGCCAATTTCAAAAGTCCACGGACCCCCACTGAGACACTCTTAACGGTACTTACAGTAGATGGCGACAGACGTCTGAGGCAGTGGCGATAAGAGCCTCTCAGCAGGGTGGTCTCTTTGGGATATGCAGACAGAACCTGTCACGCCTTCTAGTCTCTGGGAAGTAAAGGAGGTCTTCTTTTGATCCCACACTCACAGATGTGAAATATTTCCCTTGAATTTTTGCCTTATGTGGTCAGAACCATAAAAAGCCCAAATAAACGATGCCTTATTTCTGATGATGACGCCGGTGAATTAACGGGTAATTCCTTAAAGACGGGCGATAGAGACACCTGCTTTTTAATTGATACATTGTAATAGCATGAAAGCGAGAAGAGCTTCTTTATTCTGCTCTTGTGTTGAAACTGTAGGATATTTTCCGCCTAATGTGGGCGATGATAGGAAATTTATCTGGAAGAGAATGGAACAAATTATTATTATTTCATTTCATCCCAAAGGCAGACTTGTATGTACAGTGCCATGAAAAAAGTATTTGGCCTCTTCCTGATTTCTTCTACCAAACTAGCTCCGTGTGAGAAACGAATCACCCCCATTGTTAAATCATGAATTAACTGTCATTAGTGACATTTTTTGGAAAGCCGAGTTCACTTGTTAGCCACACTCAGACCCGATTACTTCAAGACCCCAAGACAGTTACTACAAGAATAACTCCCAAAACATTGATTCTGTTCATCTGGACGCAACGTTTTCAGTGGGAGAAACGTGTCATCACTAGACGATTGAGCATCAAGATACAATAAAAACTATAATTTCATAATACTATATAAAACGACATGCTGATGAACCATCAGCTGATTATTATAAACTGTTGGCTCTAAAGACCATTTAAACGTCTTTGTCTTATTGTCTTGCTTTTTTGACTCATAGCTGGACTGTACTGGTTCACTCACCAGTCTCATGAACCAAATATCAACACTTTACTGTTGTTTGAGAAGGTGCATGAACATTAGCCTAATGAGGAGCAAATCAGAAAGGATCTGCCTTGTTCAGAAGCACTTCACTTGTAATTAACCCAGATGAAGATGATATAACATTTACAGTTAAGAGACATAATAGTGAATCAGTGGATAATTTTAAGTTTACATTTATCTGTAAATTGGTCTAACATCCCTCTTTCTTACTCCAATGTTACTTTTCCTTTTTTATCTCACCTCAAGTTGTTACTAATCATACTTAATATTTACATGTAGAAGTTCATCACTACATCATGAGTATTTAATCATTTCTTACTTTTTATGTATTTCTGCTGTCATCTGAAGTGTCAGACTACATTTATGATTTACTGCTATTACCTATTTCTGTCCCTACAAATTCACAGGACTCACACACAGGTTGCTCAGACTCCTTTTTTTCTTTGCTAATATTTAAGTATTTTATTAAAATTATACAGATTGCATTCACGTTTAGATTGTGTTCTTTATCACTGAAAAGATCCTTTAAAAAATGAACAAAGTAAGAAGCAGTTAATTAGATTTAAAGATTAGTCTTTGGACCACCACCATGCTCCACCATAAGAGTGCAGGTGCACCTTCTGCAGCCAATCAGCAAAACAGAGAGGAGAGCATTACAGTAAGGAGGGGAGAAAAACAACAGCAGGATGATAGATGTGCTGGTCCACTGAGGTGTGCATAGCAAATGTGTTGAGTAATTACATATCTACTGAGTGTGTTTTTCACTGTATGTAAACACTGGGAGCACAATGTGAGCTTTTAATAGCTAAAAATAAATGATGTGGCTAAGCAACCACAAAGCTAAAGAGAGCAGAAACTTGTTCAATAAGCATTCAGCAGAACAACTTTAAAAGAAAGCCAAATGAGTCGAAGTCTGTCCATCACGAAACAAGCAACAGTTTCCCTGCAGGTGAGGTAAGTGCAGATGGTGTGACAGAGTTTGTCCATTATAACTTGACCAGTTTAGCTGATGCAAATTTAAGCCGCTGGCTGCAATTGTGCATTGGAAATGTTGTCCATCAGTATTACAGATAACAATACCAAGATTTGTTTGTAATTGTTTGATTGTGTCTGCCAAGCCCTTTCTAAACCAAACACTTTTGCATCATTACTTACAATCTTTCACTACAGGGAAAGATGGCTTTGCAAAACCAAAGTGCCTGATCATCCAACAGAGACGTCCCTTGGGCTCAAAATCTATAAGTGGGAATTGGCCCATTATATCTGAATCAATACAGCGTTTTCTGTAGTTCCCCGTACAAGAGTATCACTGGGTCCACCACAGAAGGAAGGTTCCCGTGCACGCAGTCATATTTCTGCACAAAAAGCCAATAAAGTAATAATCCAGCATGCTTTTATTTGGTTTTAATAATTCAGGAGTGCTTTTGCACACACCGTTGGACCTCCACACCTGATGGAAATGTGTTTTCAGTGATAAATATTTAATGTGTTGTTTTGCATTAACCTTCTGATCTAAACACCGAGGGATGGGTAGCGAAACTTTGCAATCCACTTTTTATGCAATGAAAAAGGCTGTAACTCATAAAGACATCAAGTTAGGAAGTCAATCCATTTGCACAATTTTGTGTTATTTTCTGTTTCAATATTTGGGGCGAATAGTCAGGAGTAATGGAGCTGCAGATGGAGGCAGGAGCTATTAGATATTTCCACGCAGAGCTTTAGATTGCAATCAAACTGTAGCACCCCACGGAGACCTCCCCCTGTCACAACCCCACTGATTGTGGTGTTGACACAGAGTTCATTGTTACTTTGTTTATTTGACAATCACACAGGCTGCTCATTGTTCGTTGTTCCTCCCACTATGTCATTTGTCTCCCATAACACCGTATTATGCTAATTCTTCCCTGCATGGATACTGCAGTGCCAGACATCAGTGATGTCATTCTTCAGATTGACAGCTCCAGAACATGAGCTCGATGGGTTGTCATCCCCCTGCACATACACCGGCTCTTTTCACACTCTATTGTTCTGTTTATGAGTCATCCTGAGATGTAACGATGATAACGCAAATTGATGTCCATCACAACCGCACCTCACAACGCGCACACTGAGATTATATATGAGAGGAGCAAGAGAAGAGAGGAAAAACTCGGAGTACGACTATGAATTCATTTCCTGTGTCAAAACATAATTATTTAAAATATTTTGAACTATTAGGTTGCCTGTGCCATCCTGAACAGAACAGGTTTATTAGAGAATAGATGGATCAGTTAAAAGCTGCAGTGAGTCTTACTTGACACCCACACCCACGCTCTGTGTTTTTAGCACAGAACAGTGTCTGATAAGACTGCACGTTTATGGAAGCAGTCTTATCGTTCTTTGTTGGTTTTTATTTTACTTTACTGGAAGAAGCCATAATAAAGTAATTCAGTCAAATTTTATAAAAACACTCTGGTTTGTTTTGCAGACAAGAGAAATAATCTGATTTTGACATGATATCACTTTCAGGGAGGAAATGTGTTTCTTCACAAATCAGTAAAAGATCTCATTGCATGGCAGCATCATGGATACAAAACGGTAACTTTCTATCAACAAAGAGTTATTATTGTTACACTGCTGACTCTAGTACAGCAGCTTTAAATTATTCACAGTACAAGTATAGATAGACTCATCACAGTTTCACGACCACTTAGTCAATATTTGGCAAATGTTTGCAGACACGCCTGCTTCTTCCATACGAATACGGATGACCACAGCAATCTGTAAGCAACTAAAGCAATCACCACCATACACCTCTTAGCTATCAATTTCACTAGCAACAGTAAACAACCTGCAACAGGTGGAGAAATATGTATTGTTTCATAGTGACCAGTGGTAATCAGAGGGTCAATGATGGATCTCTAGGCCGGGATGAGTGGGGCTTTAGCAATTAATTTCACAGCGACTGCCATAACTTCCATGCAACACTTGGAACCAGCAGAGGAGAACTTATTTTTCCCAAGTAACCAGTGTTTGCCAGGCAGTTGCCAACCTGTCTTAAGGACTGTGTGACTGGGTACTTAGGTATTGTGATATTTACACAGACTTGCAGTCTAAATTTATATTGCCCACATAATGACCACTAATTGTTACACATTTGCACTCTGTGGATGAAAGCGTATAAAACCCACAGCGGTCAGCTCATGTGCACAATGCTCAACAGTGCTTCTGGTGCTCTAAAACTCCAAACAGTGGCTTTAATGTGTCTTTCACTTTGTGACTGCTACACAGAGGCCACACTTGCCATAGGTCAAACAAGTTAATAACATTTTCATCTCTTGGTTGAATATTTTTTGTGATGTGTCTAATTTTCTAGCAGACCTTAGAGCAGTGAAAGGTAATTTTCTAGCAGCACTTTTCATCATTTTTCTCTCGCTGCCCATCGGCTTATTCTCAGACTGACACCGCAGACATGATATTCAGATCTAACCTCTTTCACAGCCAGGATCACCAAGTGCTAAATTTGCCTAAGTGGATTGAGAAAGGTACCATCACTTTCATTCTGTCTGACCTCAGATTCTTCTGGTTAATGATGAATACATCATGTGAACTCAACCATCATATCAATGCAGCTACGGATAAAAAAAAAAACCCCATTTTGGTTGAAACTGGTTTTTGTATATATGTTTAAGTTACTTACAGTGACAAAACACTTTCCCTTTGACATCAATTTGCCTTTTCGGATAGTCATAAAAATGCAAATGAGTGCATGTTGGGAACTGGTATTTTTCAAACTTAAATCTGACACAATTCCCATTTGAGGTGAAACCAGCACAAGGCTGTGGTTTGATTATTGTCCAGGCCTAGAGCTTGTATCAGCCTCCTTCATGGGCTCCTGCCAACATCCCAAAGTCCCCTACCCAAAAATCTGTCGCCACCAGCTGGAGTCATTACCCCAACTCCTCCCTGGGTAGATGAGGGCCACTCCTCCCTCATATCTTCGTCAGCCAACAGGGACAGATATTCATTACAAGCCAATTTCCTCTCTTCAGTATTATATCTATTAGCAGTGGGGCAGAGTTATTTAACTACATAGCTGTTTATTGTCTCTCATTACATTGGCATTGGTTCATATGGTAACGAGAAAATGGGATGAGTGCTTTTAGCAGTCACCTGCTGATCTTGGGTCAGAGCAATTTGCGAAATGTAACTGTGAGATGATGGCTAACTGTGAAGCAGTGAGGCTCATTAGCAGCTGATAGCCACCGCTACTCAGTCCAGTAAACTGGTGACCCAGGTTTACTTGGGTGGTACATTTAGTTGAATACATACAGAGGTGGGAGGCTGCATGCAAATCATCTCTATGGATGGTGTAGTGACAGTTCAGTAAGCATGGAACAAGAACATTAAATAAAGCTCAACCTCATGTAACATTTCAATCATCATTTTTCACACCACGAGAAAGCAAGTATCTGTTATATTCATTTTTTTTAATCAGTCAGTATTAATAGTGTGTGTACATGTAGGTGATATGTTCAGCTAAGGAATGATTTTCTTCTTTCATTTATGTGCAGTAGATACAGTAAATTATCTTTCATCACTAACATGACTAAGACGTCCACTGACCACGAGGCAGAGGCTCGGAGCCTGAGCGGTTCGATCTCTGAGGCCACTCGTCAAATGGTCTTTGGGTAAGATACTTAACCCCAAATTGCTCCTGATGCACCCACTGATGCTTCTGTGCATGCGTGATGGTGTGTGTGTGAATAACAGCTTTTAGTGTAATGCACTAGACGAGCACTAAAGGACAAGTTCACAAGCGTTCAGCACTACAGTAAATTAACAGCCATGCGTTCATATACGGTCTATGGCTGGATGTTTTTCCTCAGACTCTGTTTATTTGTTAGCAATGACCTTGTTTCACTGGATTGCAACGCTTCTGATAAACATGCTATTTTCTGTATTTATGGACTATTTACATTGTACATTGCTTATCCTGCTTGTGGTGCACTTTTATTGTTAGTCTAACCTTGTGTTGTCAGGCTGTGGAGGGGCAGGATGCAGGAAGCAGGCTTTACTAACAAATGACTAGGCAGGTATTTAGGCTGGTGCTTAAAATTCAAAATAAAAAGCATTCCACAAAGTGCAAAATCTACAAAAGTCACAGGAAGAGAAAACAAATAAGGCATGGTAAACAATATCAAAAATAAGGACAAAGGGAAGACGGCGCTATTTATGCACGCACACCTGAGGAAATCAGGTACGAGGACGCAACTGGGAAAAATGAGGCACAGTTGAAAGTAATCAAGGAAAATGACAGACAGGAAGTAAAACTCGAGACACAGGAGACACACTAGCAAAATAAAACAAGAAGTGAGACACAAACCACAGAAGCAAGATACACACACACACACACACACATACAGCAACTTGACACTAATGAATACTGGGGGAATGACTCAAAATAACAAACTCACAGACCTGACGCGTTTACGACCGTATCGATGACCATTTTGAGGCCAAAATGTGCTCTAAGCGGCCACAGTGTTGCCACATCACTGCTATTTTGTTACAGTGTTTATTCACAGCAGCTCCCTGTTTCTGAAGCGACTGTAGTGGTCACTTTCTGTGTTTGCACAAAAATGCTTTTCTCTCTCTATGCAGCTGAATTTTGATGTCAAACCAGCAGCATGAGGTGTTTTTGTCGTAAGTCCAACTCTGCATGTTTTGAGAAGATCGATATTTGGTTGCAAAATGCTACCGTATGATTGGATGAAAATGGCTTTGTTTCAGTGAAAGTGAGATCAAACTGACCTACTGGGAGTACTTGAACGCCTATCTTTTACTTTATTATGAATTTCTTCCTGTCCTGTTCCTAAATATTAAAAATATGGCAGCTGATATGTTTGAATATGGTTGGAAGTTACACAAATGTCCAACCTTGTATTTTTCATCTTGAATAAGTATGGAGAAATGCAAAGCATAAACAAATCCATACCCAAATCCTTAAATCAAATTTGATGAATGCAGCTACAAATATGATCCTATGCATGTGCTTTTATCATAATAATATAATAAGCTTCAGTGACGACATGAAAGCATAGATGAACAGGAAGCGAGTGCGTTTTGATGCTCTGTATGTGGACACAAGTGTTCAGGCAGTCCTGTTCAGCCCTCGCCCTCATCACTCAGCAGGAGGATCCAGTAAACCAAAGGAAGAGGACTTGGGGGTGCAATGGGGGGGCTAAGCACTCCTCTCCGCCTCAGAGAGAAGGCCCTTGTTCCTGGGCGGCCGATGAGAGCTGGCCTGCTGACAGAGGGCCCTCCGCTGGAGGAAGATGCTATTGTGCGTGGGAGCTCCACACCACAGAGGAATCACTTCCGCTGACTGATGTTTCATTCAGAGCTCCTTGCACTGCCTGACACTGCTCCCTTTATACACCATATATCAGATACTGTAGCAGAGCCTGTGCTGTTTTATACCTGTGCTGCAGAGAAGATCTTATGCAGAACTAACTCTCCATTTTTTTCCCTCCCTTTATGGCAGTATGAGCATGTGCACAGTTTGTTTTCGATTCTGCCTTCAGTGAAGCTTTTTTGTATATATCTATCACCAAGGGTTGGTATTATTGGTCCACAGGGGGTATTCACTCTACGAGCAGCGATTCAGCTTGTCTTCACAGATAACACAGAGTCTGCGCTCTCAGAGTGTTTATATTAAAACTGTCTATAGCGTTGTTCAGAGATTTACAACTACATATAAATATGAAGCCAAAATACTGAAAGACAATTTGTGTTAGTAGGTAGCTACCAAGGAAGGAGGCAATGCAGTGCATTTTATTTCTCAAGCAATATCCACAGTAACAGCCTATCTATGGTATGGGGTTATTACAGCGACGATAAAAATCTGATACAACCAATTCTTTCCAAACCTTTCTTGTCTTTAGCCTTTTACAACGCACTGCTTATAACCAGGAGAAGATAGCAGACTGTGGACTTGTGGATTGCATCCCTTGGACCACATAAACAGCCATGAAGATTAGCACTGATATTATGAGCACTTGCAGAGCTCAGATCTCATGATAATATAACCTTTTCTCGGCTAACATTTTAGCAGATCATTGTGATTCAGGTGAAGAAGTCACTGACTTTATGGTCATCCAGCTAACTTGCTAAACGTTAGAGGAGCAAGGCTGGGCCAAACGAGAGCCATCATATTGAATGATTATATACTGTAGGTGGCAGTAATGCACCTAAATGGTGCTTAATCTGTCATTAAACATGAGCAAGGTACTGTAGGAGTAACAGAGCAGCTGAGAGGGTGGTATTTTCCACTGCTTTGTGGAGGACCAAACATGAGGACTCGGTCATTTGTCTTATTGTATGAATACGTCGGATGTTACTGCCAGCGTAAAGTTATTGCAGCACTTATTCATATCGTTTTACGCTAAAAGCATGTCGAATATCTGGACGCGTCTGCTAGTTAATGTTAGCTGCCCCCTTTTTCTAAAAACACAGACCGCGGCTGTCAAAGCCAACTCGGCGTGAAAAATGAGTCCTTGACTGGTACCAATAGTTGATAAATAAATTTGAGCTGTCTGTTGTAGGATGCCAGAGACATCTGCGGGGGAGAAGTCTCTCATCTGAATGTGGGCAGCTAATTTATAGAAGTAGACTGTGTAGTTTGAATCTACCTACCTGCGGCGACATGTGTGTTTTAGTTGGGGATGATACCGTGTACAAGTGAACTTCATCTTACTGTATCATGATATTTTCTGTTTGCACGCTTACTAGTACTAGTTGTCCATTCAGAAACTGCAATAAATACACTAATATATGGATTCTTAATACATTCTGTTTATCTCAAAGACATTTGCAGCTCTCTTAACTCCAAATCAGCATTTTCCAGTCACGTTAATGATATCCTTCTGTGGCTCCTACACAGCATATGTGAACACGCAGTCATGGGCAAACCTGTGGGGGGCAGACAACAGATCGTCAGCACCATGTCATCACTTCAATGTGGAGCATTTTATTTAAACAATTATCTGTTGAGTGTGTTCTGACCTGTTTAATGTAGCTGTAAACATAATGCCCCGTGTTCCATCTGTGCTTCCCCCCGTGTTCCTAAAATGATAGGTCTCTTACCTCTTATTTGAATTTCGGCCATTTTCCCCCCTTTTTTCTAAATTTCCATTTGATAGCCTCCATTTTTCTTTAACTATTATTTTTTTCTGCTCTTGATTCCAAAACTGAGACCACCAAGTGAAACACATTTATTTTTCTCCACTTGTTTGTTTATTTATTTATTTATTTATTTATTTATAGGAACTGCAGCATTTATAGTTTGCAAAGCCTGTCTGCTGTTAGGCCCTAAAAACAAATACAGAATGTCTCATTTTCATATCGGATTAAACTGCTGTTTTTTTCCATTGCCACGTCTACTGAGCGTCTGGCATATAAGGCATGTTTTTGTAATGCAAACAAGTGAAATAAAAAAAGAATTGCTTCATCGATTTATGGCTAAAGATAAGAGTAGTAATCAAACTCGTGCCATGTGCATGCATGTTAGCCATGACTGAGATTTAGAAAGAGTGTCGTGCCAACACATGCTTGTAAATCTGACTAAAAGATTTCCACATTTGTGGCTGCACAAGGATTTAGTCATGTATCTGTAGAGAGTTTATTCATCCGGCCTCCAGGATTCTGAGAAAAAAATTATAAAAACAAAAGGAAGAACATGAAAGTGTACCACTGACAGATAATCTTGAGACATTAGAGCAGATGGAGACAGGGAGGGTGATCAATCTGAAGATCAAAGCCCACAGCGGAGCCGCATCCTATCCGGTTGTTCAGTGATGACGCGACGAATCCTACTTCCGGGTCTAAAGTAGTCTGCGTTTAATATGGCTTTTGTGTTGTTAACATGTTTAGTGTTATGTATTTTCTTCTATTTGATCTCAAAAAGCTCCTAAAACAGTCAGTGATCACTGTTGACCTCCCTCGGCTTTTATTACCGCTAATCATTTATTTAAGCTCAGTTTTTAAAACCTTACGATGTAACTACAGCCCAGCCCATGCAGCAGTATATGAATGACTAACCTCGTATTGTGGATGGATTATCTCAGTTGTTCTCCTGGCTGAAGTTTGGTCCTTTTACAGCATCCTGCCATGCGATTACATTTGTTCCTGACCACCGAGAACACTCACATTAACTTTTATCGAGTGGAAAAAAGTTAGCTTGTTT
This sequence comes from Rhamphochromis sp. 'chilingali', assembly GCF_963969265.1. Lineage (NCBI taxonomy): Eukaryota > Metazoa > Chordata > Actinopteri > Cichliformes > Cichlidae > Rhamphochromis > Rhamphochromis sp. 'chilingali'. Next base: position 5,576,666 of record NC_137937.1, on the reverse strand, counting down.
ATATTATGCTAACATAGCTGTGTCGCTAGCGGTCACGTAGCACATCATTATATACCAGCTAGCCCAACTTCAGTAACCCTACAAACTCACTGCTGTTTAGTTTTCTGTCTTCATTTATGCTGGAAGTGATAGCAGAGCTGTACGTTTTAATTTGTTTCCAAAACCCCACAGTCAGGACATGCTATATTGTATTTAGATAGAAGCTAGCGAGCTAACTCCCTGCTAACTTCTAACTCCGTTAAATGTCATAAATTCCGTTTTCATGGATGCCTGGATGTTAAACTCAATTGTTACACCTGGTAGAGCAGAACGCTGATCATTTTATTAAAGATGAAAGACTTTAGACAGTTTTTCAACTCTCAGTAATCCCATAGTGATCGTTTGATATATGGACCTGCAGCGGAGTTTAGACCCAGACACGGCTAGTGACGTCAGACTGAACAACCGGATAGCTTTAAAAAATGAATGGCCATTAAAAAATGAGACACTAAATACACAATACTGGAGTTTTTTTGTGTGTAGGAAAGAAAATGCTTGCTGTCACCAGGGGATAGCAGATGTTACTTGGCATATAAACACCAAAGGCCATAAGGCAAAGCAGAAGGCACTGCAATCCAGCTGTGAAATCTAGCAGTACTCACTGCCACTTCCTTCTGCTGGAGCAATGACTCCCCAAGAAATGATGCTTGGTAGTGTACAGTGTTGTAATGTTTATGTATTGGAGGGATGGCAGATGGATACACAGGCACCGTTTCTGGATAAAGGTTTGTCTTTTAGTGGCTTCAAAATTCATCATGTGAATTCAAATACATCAAGGAGGACAAGGAGGGCATTAACTGGCTGTGATCATGGAAAACCACAATATGACGCTGGCTGTCACATTATCTGGCGCCACTCATGAAGGAGCATTTCAGAGATTCTACTGCAAAGTAGGACAAAGTAGTACAAAAGGCCTACTGTTTTCAATAGCCAATAATGGCTCACAATTTTGGAGACATACTGGTAATGCTGATGATGATCCATATACGCTTATTACAGATGGTTGAAACGACTCGTACATTTCTCTTTTGCACTCTAGTTGTATATTTCCAAGTATGTGAGTCGACATTCTGACTGTGTAAAACAGCACATCTTAACAAAAGTCAGTTAATAACAATTAATCCTCAAAAAAGTAGAGAGACCCCAGACAGCAATAGCCAAAAGGCTGAATTTGCTTTTGTTCAGTATTAATTTGATCTCTTTATAAGCTTGTTGGTGCAGCCCTCCACAACAAAACTAGTTTTTCATTTTGCCGCTTGGGAAAAATAATTGCCCACCCCTTATGTTTTCAGTTTATGAAAGTTTGCACGAGAATCTGCTTGAACTGCAAACCCAGTTTGCTTTACCTTATAGCTAAATTAAAAAGGTCTCTTTTTCAGGCTGTTGTCACATTTCATTTGTATGTTATGTTCATATTAGTATTATTGTCCTACAGATGCATGCAATGTATTTTTGCTTTTCTTTTTTCTTGTGATTTTTTGATGTTACGGTAGATAGATAGAAAAGCTCCTCGCTCAGTGTCTAAATTATGAACCCAAATCAAATATTTTGTGGTAAACTGTCATGATCCATGGTCTGTTCCCAGGACTGTGACTGTTTTTGTTTATTGTTAGGAGCTCTTTGTTTGGTTGTTTTATGGTTTCTTTGTTCCTAGTTTTGTTTATTGTTTAGGTTTAGGTTTTCATTTTCTCAGGTTCCTGAGCCTTTGTCCTGGTTGTGTTTTAGTTCTGATTACGGTTTGTGTTTATTGAGGTTATTGATCTTTCCCTCTGTCTCATCCTGCTGTTATGTTCTCTCATTTTTCTATGTGTCCTTCTTTTAGTTATAATTTTCCATTTACAGTTTTCCATTTAGCCTTAGATGATATCAGCTTTAATATAAGGCATGTTTCTTGTTATCTTGTGCACGTCACGGGCATCTATATTATCCTTCAGTCCACGACACAAACTCAATTTTTGCTCCAGTTTTTTCCTTTGTTTGCAGGCTGTGATCAGCTGACCTGTACTGCTGTTACTGCTCTGAGGTTTACTGCTCTTTGTGGATTCACACAGCTGAATTCAGCAAGATGTAAGCAGATGTTTCAGGAGTCATCCTGCCTTAGTTTTGCAGCACGTTTCACAACATATATAAAAATCATAATGTCACATGTACAGACCCAATATCTGATTTAAAAACATGAGGACTTACATGTATGCTTGATATTTCCAATTTATCAAACGGCGCTGAGGAGTCCTTACCAATAAATATAACATCTTTTTCTCCTGTCCTGTCCTGTCTTTCTTATCTTTCTCCATCTCTGTGAAGAGTGAAGTGAAGTTAGCACTCATTCTTTTGAGTTCAGAACAATAGTGGGACCTTAAGCTAGCAAAACACTGCACGGCAAACTGATGTTTGTTGAGCTGATAGAAACATTGCGTTTGAAATTAGCTGAAATGTAAAAGAGAAAAATAACTCCCTTTAAGCTCCCTCCTCTTTTGTAGCTAGTTGCTGAAGTACTGCAACTGCTTATGGATATCTGACATCTGTGTAGCAAAAAAACAAAAAACAAATACTGGCTCATTTTTATCATTATCATCATCATCATCGTTTGTTTATATAGCACTTTAAAAACACACAAGGCTGACCAAAGTGCTGAAGAATAGAAACATAATAGATACCATAAGAATAAGAAATACGATTAAATAATAAACATAGCGAAAACAATAAAATATAAGTAAATACAAGTCAGTCAACCACTGAGTCAAAAGCCAGTGAATAAAAATGCGTTTTCAATCTGGATTTAAAAACCAGCACTGATGTCGATCGCCTAATGTGAAGAGGAAGATTATTCCAAAGCTTAGGAGCCATGATAGAGAACGCTCGGTCTCCTCTCAGTTTCGGCCGTAATTTGGGGACTGAGAGCAACAGCTGCTCAGCTGACTGGAGCGAACGAGTGGGGACATAGCGCTTCAGCAAATCAGACAAATATGCAGGTGCCAGACCATTTAAAGATTTAAAAAACAAAAAAAGAACCTTAAAATGAATCCTAAATTCAATTGGAAGCCAGTGGAGGGAGGCATAGCTGGACTGGCCATCGGGCATTTGCCCAGTGGGCCGCTGGCGATTTTTGGTTTTATGGGCCGATGGATTTTTTTTTTTTAGGAAGGGTATATATAATGAAAGGTGTTGGATTGGCCAATTGGTCATGATCGACTCTGGGCTGGACCAATTACAGCCGAGGAGGCCGGATGCACCCTCCCCCTTGTTTAGCAATCACGTGATTTTCGCGCATTGCATGCCGGGAACTCGTGGCAAAACAATCCAAGTACCGCATCAAATGCAAGCATTTGCAGCACCGCAAAACGTTCATTCTCCGGTTCCAATACCTTCTTGTTTTTTCTTTGCCGCACAAAAAAGGAATGTACAAAACAAAAGGAGAACAATGCCGGTCCGTACAAAGACAGACTCGATGAAAAGACAAAGAAACGATACGAGGAAAAAATCAAAGGAGTGAAAGGGTCAGACCCTTACGAGCACACAGAGTGGACAAAGGACGTTAGCGTGCTGCCCAACTTTCACCACGCTCAGATTTATAATTATATGGTTCTTGGAGTGAGTGCATACACTCATGAAGTTTAGTAACTTCAGGTCACTGCAACAAGCCCAGGTACAGTTTACTGACGGATGGGTACAGGACCTTGAAATGCACCGTGTAGAACGAAAGACCATCGTACGAACAAAGGTAAGTTTACCAGTCTCACAAATCATCGTCATAGATACACATTCGTTAACCGTTTATTAATATAACCTTTGAGCTCAACGGTAATTAATTAGTAGTGGAAATAATTTCTGGTACGCATCACAGAAATGTAGCAGTGACAATAATATTGTATGTTGTAATCGCAATGGACAATTAGTGATACAAAACAACTGTTTTATCCTGTGAATAAAAGTATATGTTTTTGACAATGTACCATGGTAATAACAGAAGCGAAATGCAATATTGTGTCAGGACAATTCACTATTTATGCACAATAAATAAAGGAGCATAGCGACAATTTCTGTTCAGCGCCAGACTTGCTTGTAACCTATATCACCAATTATGTTAAGAAAAATGACGTATTAACGACTAAAAAACTCTGACCTTTGTGGGAATGCTTGGAGCAGACTAACATGTGAGCTGGAGTGTTCTGAGACGTTATATTTGGTATATCCAGACCATCCGTCGGCTCTTACTTCGGAAACATGGCTTAAAAAATTTCTCTTCAACGACGTAATCCGATAAAAAAAACGATCTCTTTACCCGTCGGCTTCCCGTGGCTGTCATGCAACCGGCTATTGCAGTTAATAATACAACAGCTTCTTGCCATTTTTTGGGTTTCTTTTTATCGCTGTGTAACTGAGTTCAATTGAAAGCTTGCGTGCCCTAGTACCTCTTGCCACAAGTTCCCAGAATCCTTTGCGGTTTTACCCCTGAATGACGTCACATTTTTAATCTTTATCCTGGTGGGCCGGTCTCTAGTCAAAACGCCCGGGCCGATTTTTTGTCCCAGTCCAGCCTTGGAGGGAGGCCAGAACCAGAGTAATGTGCTCAAATTTCCTTTTACCAGATAAAAACCGTGCCGCAGCATTCTGTACTAGTTGCAGGCGTGTCAGAGTGCCCAGTCCAGCCTCTAATAAAAGGGAGTTGCAATAATCCAAGTGTGAGGTTATAAAAGCGTGGATAACAGTCTCCAAGTCACGCCTTGAAAGAAAAGGTTTAACCTTCGACAGATGCCTGAGTTGATAGAATGACGATTTCACCACCCCATTCATGTGGCCATCAAAGGTAAGTGCAGAGTCGATTTTTAACCCAAGATTGGTAATCGAGCTCTTCAGGTGAGGGGTCAGAGCAGCAAGGTCAACATCAGGGATATCAGAGGAACGATTCGGGCCAAACAGAATTGCTTCCATTTTACGTTCATTAAAATTTAAAAAGTTTTGAGCCATCCATGACTTAACATCACTATAGCAATCAAGCAGGAGTCTAACTGGGGAGCTATCAGAATGACTGAAAGGAAAATAAAGCTGGCAGTCATCAGCATATAGATGAAATGAAATTTTGTGTTTACGAAAGATCGCACCCAGCGGCAGGAGATACAATGTAAACAGTAATGGCCCAAGAATAGATCCCTGTGGTACACCCCATGGCAGAGGGACCACAGAGGACGATGAGGAGCCCAACTTAACACAGAAGCTCCTGTTTGAGAGGTATGATTTTATCCACAAGCCAGAAATGCCCACATAAAGCTGTAATCGAGAGATCAGCAGGTCGTGATCCACTGTGTCAAATGCAGCAGTCATATCTAGTAGTATAAGCACTACATGTTTACCACAGTCCGTTGCTACCAGAATATCGTTCATAACCTTTATCAGAGCTGTCTCTGTGCTATGAAACAGCTTAAAGCCAGACTGGAAAACTTCAAACATTTGAGAGTTGTTTAGATAATCCATCAGCTGAGTGTGAACAACCTTTTCCAAGATCTTACTCAGAAAAGGAAATTTAGAGATGGGTCTAAAGTTTGACATTACTGAAATAGCTGAGCCTGGCTTCTTAAGTAAGGGGTGAATAACTGCATGCTTAAACCCGCTTGGTACTTCACCTGACAAGAGGCTGGTATTAATTAGGTTCAGAATATGTGGTCCAACAGTAGGAAACACTTTTTTTAGAAAACGGGGATGAGCGACATCATTCGGAGAACCACACGGGTTAGCAGTTAACAAGGTTATTATCGTTAACGAAAACTAACAAAATAACGAAAACTAGAAGTGAAAAAACATTTTCGTTAACGGAAATAAAAATAAAAACAAAAAAAGAAAAACTAACTAAAACTGTAATGAGTGTTCACAAAACTAACTAAAATTAACTGAATTTATAGCAAAAATGTGTTTAGTTTTCGTTGATGTGTGCGTGTCATACAATAGTCAAGGGTGAAAATGAAGTTTAGTTTCCAGATTTTTTTCTTGCTGTCTCATTATGCCAGCAGGTGGCAAGTACGTTAGTCGAGTCGTCTGTGTTGCTCCGTCCACGCGCAGAATCATGTCAGGAAAAGTCGGGAGAAAGCACCAGAGTCCAATTTGGGATTACTTTGAATATGACTGTGTTTTGGATAAAGCAAGTGTCTTGTAGTGGAAAGAGACAAATTATGAGGGACATTTCTAAAGGGAAAAAATCCCACAAACCTTAAAGCGCACTTGAAAAGCTCACACAAGAAGGCAAAGGAGTTTATATCTGGGACTCTCCACCATTTGACCTTAGAACTGAAGAAGCTTCTCGGATGAGAGGTGAAACGTCTTCAAGCAACTTAAAGAAGTCCAGACGCTTTTCTTTGCAAGCTCCTTTGACTACGATGACCTGGATGACTGAGAACCTTCACAGACACACTCACACAAGAAGGCTAACCTAGCTTACCTTGAGAAGGGAGCACACTCAACCCTCATTCCCAGAAAACAGAAGCTAACCCCAGGCAAGGCAGCGTGATGCATCCCGGGACAACAGGACGGGGATATCTACATAACTGTGTGAGTCAATTGCCTTAAAAAAGTTTATCAATTCACTTGAACCAAAATTATGAACACCCGGTGCTGCAAGAGTTAATAGTCTCATTGGGGCCAAGATATAAAATTTAAAGTTGCCTGGTATCAATGGTTGTTCACCTGCCGTTATTTATTTATGTATTTATTTATTTATTTAAAGAACCCACAGTGTTGGGAAGGTTACTTTTAAAATGTATTCCACTACAGATTACAGAATACATGCCCCAAAATGTATTTTGTAACGTATTCCGTTACGTTACTCAATGAGAGTAACGTATTCTGAATACTTTGGATTACTTAATATATTATCATGCTGTTTACAACTACATGAATGTACTATTGCTGTGTGATTTATTACTATTACTGAAGGTCCGCGGCTCCGAACCGTAGTAAAGGGACCTCTGGCTAATACCGTGGGTTCCGTAGCCGAAAAATAGCTTTACTTTGTAGTGTGGGTCAACTTTGCTTGCGAGAGACAGAGAGAGGCGTTGAAAGGCTGCTCCAACGGAACTTATTGTTTTTGGAGGAAAACACGAACACGGTATACAGTCGAGTCTTAATAGCTTACTTACAACTGGGCTCGTCAGGCACTCTTCTTGGCTGCAGTGATTATTATTATATTTACATGCTTCCAGCTCTCGTTTCTGCTCGTTGACAGCTTGTACTTTTCCTTTTTTTTTCCTCCCTCGCTCACAGACACATAACGGGTATGGCAGTCCATTCTCCCTGCAGCACGGACTACACTGCCTATGATGCTACATTCTTTAGAGCTATATCTGTAGCATTCTGCCTATTAGCTTAGCACAACAACAACAAAAAGGCGCTCTCTCACCCAGGAAACACGCAGAGAGAGAGTCACCCTGTAACCATGGCAACCGTAACGCTGCCGCCTGGAACAACAGAACACAGCTGTCAAACAAAACCCAAACAGTCCTGACCCGCCACAATATGAAACTGGAAAGTACCGTCCTGTAATCAATTTATTTCAACAAAGTAACTGTATTCTAAATACCACCTTTTTAAACGGTAACTGTAACGGAATACAGTTACTCATATTTTGTATTTTAAATACGTAACGGCGGTACATGTATTCCGTTACTCCCCAACACTGAGAACCCATAGGTGGAAATGTGAGTTGTCTGTCTCTGCGTGTTAGCCCTGCGACAGACAGGCGACCTGTTGACCTTTTGTTACACTTAATTATTGCAAACACAGCTAAAACTATAACTAAAACGAATCAAAACTAAACTGAAACTAAGGATTTTCAAAAAAATAAAAACTAAACTAAACTAGCAAACAATTGGTAAAAACTAATTAAAACTGATATAAAATTGAAAATCTGAAGTCAAAACTAAATAAAAATAAAAACTAATGAAAATTGCAAAACTATTAAAACCCTGGCAGTTAACACAAGCTTCTCTAATTCAGGTAGAACAATTGGTTTGAAAGCAATAAGCAAATTTAAACAGGAACATGCACAGCCGGGCCAACAGAAGATAAAGTGGAGGGTATCAAACTGGCAACCTTATCCACAAAGAAATTAAGAAACTTATTACACATAACCTCAGAAGATTGCAAAAGAACATGATCCTCTGCATTTAGTACAGAATTAATGGTATACAGAACACGAGGGTTATGTGAATTAACAACAATAAGTTGTGAAAAATAGGAGTTTTTGGCAATCTTTACTGCCCTCTGATAAGCTTTACAGCTCATCTTAAGAGCTTCCAGAGAGACGTACAGTCTGTCCTTTTTCCATCGTCTTTCACATCTACATTCTCTTCTAATGGCTCGAGTAAAATCGGTTAGCCAAGGACTGGCCTTGGGTTTACACTGCCTGAGTCTTAGAGGTGCAACAACATCAAGGGCAGATTTACAAACAGAGTCCAGATGAGATAGTAATCCATCTACAGAGGACGACTCAGAGGGACTGGACACAAGTTGTTCAAATAGTGTTGAAAAATGCTCAGCAGTATCTGAGCCGAAGGCACGATAACATCGCGTAGGTGCAGCCCGTTTAACAACAGGACTAAGAGGAACAACCTCAAGTAAAATGGGCATATGGTCAGAGAATACAGCATCCTCCACATGTAAGTTACAGACAGATAACCCATATAATAACACCAAATCCAATGTGTGACCACGTTCTTGAGTGGCACATTTAACAGATTGAACAAGATTAAAAGAGTTCACCAGGTCCATGAATTCCTTAGCCAGGGGCTTCCCTGGGCAACAGACATGTATATTGAAATCACAGAGTAGCAGGACCTGGCCATACCGGGATGCACAGTCAGCGAGAAACTCAGAAGACTCAGATAAAAACTCCTTGTTATATTTAGGAGGCCGATAAACTATTGCACACAGCAATGAAGGCGAGTGGCCCAGTTCACACAGGCAAAGTTCAAAACTGGTGTGGCGTGTCCATGAGGATAGTTGCTTAAACTCAAAGTGTGCTTTAAAAACAACAGCTAACCCCCCGCCACGACCAGAAGCTCTCGGAGCGCTAAAATAAGCACAGCCAGCGGGCAGCAGTTCAGAAAAGACGCTTAACTCACTGGGTGAACTCCAGGTTTCAGTCAAACAGAGGAAATCCAATGCATGGGAAGAAAAGAAATCCTTCAGGATGGTCTTATTCACCACCGATCTGGCATTTATTAAACCCAACCTGAGGGGAGCTGGTTCGGAGACCTCCGCGGCAGTGACAACCAGATCCGCCGATCGAAGGTTTGATCGGTCTATTCCCCTCCAACGCAGATGCCGAAGAGGGAATGATTTAACAGGGCTGCTCCCGATAGAGCCGACAACGGGAACCAACCAGGAATCCACAGGATCCAGAGCACGCGATGGTACCAAAAGTCGTGGAAAAGATTGACGAACAGAGAGTAGATCGTGAGGAAGGTAAGAAATCCGGATTCTCAGCTTAACGAGGCGAACTCCACGGGTACCCCGTCTCCTGCGTCGCTTCCGCATATCTGGTGGCAGTGGTAGGGGATGCCAGCGCAATGGTACTGCTTCCAGGTAGGGAGGCAGAAAACCCTGGCTATCTTTACCAAACCAAACTGAAACTTTGGTGGATGAGCCGATTTTCAATAAAGTCTGGCGATCATACAACAGTATTGAACTGACATGTTGCACAACATTAGCTAAAAACAATAAAATCAAACAGATAAAAAAGAGCGGTTGACAGCATGCCAAACACACAGGCGCCATCTTTTTACATACTTGTGTTAGTATGTAATGCCTGATTATGGCGCACGATTATGCCTCTTTCATCTGTTTTTATGTAACTTGCCCTGGTGATTGATACACGAACAGAATCGCCTTTCATGTGCTACTGTTTAGACGCAAATTGGTTTGATGTATGAAGAACTGCGGTGAAACTACTCAAGTAAAGTGCAAATACTTGAAAATTCTACACAAATGCAGTAATAAAGTATTTGTATTTCATTACTTCCCACCTCTACCAGGACTCTAAAGCAAGGCAAGCCACCCATTGCACCCTCTGGATTGACACAAAGAATGCCTATGACTCCATGCTTGAATACTGGAGTGCTTTGCTCTGCACAAGGCTAATAGTGTGCTAATAACATTCATTTGGAACTCAATGGGACTGTGTAACACAACACTGCAGGCCAAAGGCAATCGCACAAGTCATCATCAGGTTTGGAATATATCAAGGTACACTGTCCTGCTCCTACTGCATGTATGGGAGTTGACCATCAGCCACCTCCCATACGTGGAGGACATTAAGCTTATGACAGGAGTGAGCGAGATATGTAGTGGTGGTTGATAACTATCACATTTGTGATAGTTATGGCAATCTCAGCAGATAGTAACATGAAGAATAAAGAGCATGAGTAAAATAAAGAAGTACTGAAGGAACAACTGGGACAGATGTGGAAGGTAAAGTCCTAAGTGGTCAGAGTGGTAGTAGGGGAATTAGGTGCTGTAACCCTGAAATTGGAACAGCGGCTCCAATAGATTCCTAAGAGCTTTCTGTCCAGAAGAGTGCTAGGATTAGAAATACGCAAGACACTGCAGAACCCTCAAACTCTCAGACCTCTAACAGAGGAACACAGACATACCACCCCCTAGGGGTGAGATGGATTTTTGTTTTAGACAGAGAGAAAGAGGGAGGGAGAGAGATCAACAAACTAAAATGACATACAGTGATCCGATAGCCAAAGAGATTTGACTAAATCTGACTGAGTGCTTGCTTAGGATGTACTGCAAACCTCCACTGTCACAAAAAACAAACTTTTTTTTCAATTTTATATTCTGCCATGTGAAATTGTTTCAAAAGACCTCGAATAATACTGTGTCACAGCCCGTTCATCAAGTTGCAAATAATGTTGCAGTTCTTGTAAAATTGACGTTTTTTGCAAATCAGGATTTATACGTATATTATTCTTGTTAGTCTTGATTTATTGTTTTCTTTTGGTCAAACATCTCAGAAATAAGATCAGTGGTAGTTTATTAAGATGCACAGTAGAGTGTTTGTTCAAACCTGGCAACCCTTTACTAACTGAACAGCCGGCTGGTTTTATTGCTGGTAATAGCTGCTTCTCTGGCATTTTATCAGCCCATCTGTTGCTGATGATTGGAGCATGTGGTCTGGTACTATCCAAACACACACACACACACATACATGAATATATCATGGAAGCCACACAAATGATTGCACACAAATGCGCACAGCTTAAATGTGCAAATCCACACAGGTGGACAAACATAAATGTGCCACAGCAGACAACAGCCTGCACCTTATCCTTGTAGTACACATCTTATATTAATACACATATAGTTTATTACATGCTGACGTGTATTCACAGCTCCAGGAAACATCACAAACATCCTCTCATCTTCCATTCTAGCACTGTTAACATGGACACATACCCAGAAATCAGCCTGTCCTAACTCTGCTAAAGAACATATATAAAAACTAGGGGACTATACATACACATACATACTGTATATGAACATGGTTGCAGAACCACTTACACGCACCACACTAGTATAATAAAGGCCTGTTTTTTGACTTTGATGAATGGACTTTAGATATTGTATCCTTTATATGGGAGCAGAAATTGTCAAATGAGGAGTGGAGGAAAGATGCAAGCACACGCATAAACTGACAAGTACAGAAATATCAACACGGTTCCATACATATTATATGGTTTCATGCATGCATGTAGACATGTATAAATAAACACACAACAATCCTGTCTCTCTGCTTGGGGAAGCCCAGACTTTCCCATGATTAATAGGGTTTATGTGGTCCCAATTCTTTACCTCATACTATCTCTGCACTGAAGCTGGAAAAATAAGCAAGCAGTCAGCTAACATGACACAGGCAAGAAAAACTCCCTGATCGACTCGCCAGCCTGCATATAGCGTGAGCAAGATAGCGCTTAGCATGCAATGTTCTAAGCTCAGTGAGACTTAGAGCCAGAAATAAGAGCTCATTTGCAAAAGGCTTTGTACATGTTGCTTATTCTGCATTGCCCTACATTTCTACTGTTAGCACTGACGTGTATCATTACACAGATACTTCTATTTAAAATGCCACCTTTTACCTCCTAAAAAGATGTATCAAAGCCTTTCAGCTACACCGTAATCTAATTCAAAAAGCTATTTCAACTTTCTGTAAGTAAAAGCAGAACAGTGAAAATCACTTAGAAATGAGAAGGTGTTTGGCAGCTTAACCCTCGGCTTTCACTGGAACGTGACAGCCTTCTGGGTGTTTATTTAACTTTACCACAATAACTTGCACTGACTGGCAACTTTTGGAGTTCTTAGTGGAGAAGCTGTGCCCAGGAAAGATAGGCTGAAGGGTAAATGTCTACAACCAAATCTTTCCAAAGTTGTGAAATATAGCAAGAATTTGTGTATTGTGGAGAGTGCAGAGTGTGGCTGATAGCAATGTTGATACTTACATCAATCAGGCATGACATTATGACCTTCCTTATACTGTGTTGGTCACCCTCACTGTTGAGGCACAGACTCCACGAGACCCTTGAAGGTGTAGTGTTGTATCTGGCATCAAGATGTTAACAGCAGATCCTTTAAGTCCTGTAGGTTGCAAGGTGTAGCCTCCATGGATTGGACTGCAAAGTGCTTTGTACTGACACCTTTGTATCAGAACCAGCATTCAATTTTTAAACAGTTTGAGCTACTGTGACTTGTTTTGGGCCAAAAACATGTCCAAAAACATCAAAAAGGCCCAAAAAATAACAATAGCAAATAAGAGTATTGGCATTGGTAGCCTTTGGGTGAATATGAGGCCCAAAATATAGAAAGTCTTGATTAAATAAACATTCATAAGCCTTTTTTGTGATACCTTGGTTTCTCATATAATGACTGTTTGGGATCGTTCATTTTTAGTTTTAAGTAGCTGACAAAATCTGCCTAAATAGATTATGCTAGCATATTGGTGATTTGCAATATGTGAGAGCATCTATCCAACCAAACTATAAATGGGAACTATTCCAAAATCAATCACTGCCACCTTTATATGTACAGGGCTGGAAAGAACCCCAAAACTGGTAATGAAATTCACTTCTTCAGATTCATCTATTAGACCAGTGAAGGCCAACTATGTATTGAAAAGAGCCAAAAGGCTGCAGGTTTTCATCCCAAGCACAGACTCCATCCACTGATGAATCCCTCCTTTCAAGCAGAGAGAATTAATCAGTGAGTGTGTCTGATGAAGTGATCAGTTGGAGTAAATTCCTGCAGCACGGTGCACTCTTTATTTCAAGACTGGCGGCACTTTATTTCCTCTTTAATGCTGTCGAAATTGGCTTGATGTCTGCTGATATGCTATCTATTTTCAGGCTGCTATATTGGTGCTATTTGTGCTATTAGGGTCCTAAAATGTCTTGAAAAGCAAACATCATCAATAATTTCTGTGACGAAATTATTGATGAAATGAGTTGTGAGTAAAAATACCCTTGTCGCATAAGGCATTTAGAATAAGTTTTTAAAATACCAATCATGCTGCCTAGCTTTGTCAGTATAGGCTGTGTATACCCAGTTTGGTTATACTGGGTGGCGAGATACAGACTTTACTAGTAGTTTAAACAAAACATCAATTATTCAAATCTAGCACCTTGTTATTCAGGCCTGTTCTGAAGAGTTAGCCACGCCCATGTGTGGGAGAGGTGTGGTGGTCTGGCTGATGGAGTGCACACAGCACGAGCCTTTTGTCCTTTCAACTGATGGATGCTTTCATGGTCCCAGCTTTAGAGTGGATGCACATGCATACACACAGAGTTCTTGATGTTATCTGGAAGTCACTCACAGAAACACAACTGACCGTTACTTGTAAAGGCCTGAAACCTGATCCACTGTGCCCGTTTAAGTAGAAGACCCACTCTGTGAAACAGGCAGAAAAGCATTTCTTTCATTTAGCCACCTGAGAAAAGTGCATGTATTCAAGTGATGCCACACATTGCCACATCTGATTTTCTTAAGCATTAGTCAAGTCTCCTCTGCATTTAATCATGAGCTCATGAGCTGCTGAGGGATCATACAGCGCCATTTCTCCCATTGCTTTCCCCATATGCAACTTCCCTGAGTCAAGCCACTGACTATCTACTCACACTCCTCTCCTGTTTATCATCTCAAGGCAATGGCCACAGCCGGCTTAACCAACTGACAGAGATTCGTGCTTACACAAATCCAAACTCCTGCAGTGACCTCCAAAATGTTTAGCCGCTGGCAGTGGTAGCCGCAGAGTTCCCCAGTCAGTGCAGTTTCTCCCTCCAGTTGCTGTCAGCCCTCTGTCAGCTGCCATCCATCATGGTCCAGCTATTTGGGGTCACCTGCAGCTGACTGAGCTAAGACAAGAGGGCTTGTCAGTCTGTCAGTCACTGAATAATGACACCAGGCCTAGGTGACCTCAAGTTCTCATTACCAAAGCTGCAGTAGAGTGGGGCAGAGCAAAGTAAAACAGACTGGACTAAACAGGAAGTGAAAGGCAGGAACATGTGATCCTTCAGTCAAACTGAATGCCCGTCACATCAGGTGGAGTAGTGATTTTCCTTCTTGCAACAGAGAAGTGTTAGACAGTGATTTTTTGAGTGTGGATTTAAGGACTGCAGCAGCGTGGAGGAGCTTATCAGGCATGCTGAATGAAAAATGCATGATAGGCTCAGGTAATTATTCTAATCCAACTTCAGAGAGAGATAGTGAGAAAATGAAATAAAAAAATTATCATTAGGCTTTGCTCTGATCAATAAGCTGCATATAATTAAATGATGACTCTCGCAAAAACAGCACCCTACACACACCCGGCCATTTCCTTTGTGCTTGGCATTAAGTCCGAGAACTTAGCCCACCCCGTGTCCTCCCCCCAGTACGTCCAGCATCAGCATCCAGAGGCAAGCTCATCCTGCATGGAAAAATGATCAGCCATGGAGCTGAACACTGCTAACCTCATAAATAAGACTGAAGCAACGGTTGAGAGGGTGTCCTGACAAGAGGCATCTGACTGTCCAGTTCCGTTGGTCCAGCAGCGGGGGTGTAAATCACACGTCTGCCAGTCCTGGGATGGTGGACCTAAAGGGTAAAGGAAGAAGGACGGAGGTAGAAAGGGGGCTCTTTTCCGCTTATAAGACCCATCTCCAAGGTAGGCATTGATTCGTAAGTACAGCTGTTTATGCCTGGACAAAACTTTGGTCTTGTGCTGCTGACAATTAAGCAACACCACAGGCAAAACTTGTGGTGGGTGAGAGAGAGGGCAACCGGCACTTATCTGCAGGGAACAGAGAGTGACAAACGTTACTGACAGAGGAATTCTGATCCCCTGCTCAGGACACACATGCAGATAAAGCACAAATCGTTTATATTCCAAGAGCTTTCTGAACCCCCGTCCTGCTTGGCTACCATCTTTGCCTTGATTTATCTCCCTCCTGGCTATCATCAGAAACCACACACTGAGAGTTTACACTGTTCCACTCCAGGTGCACTGAATTTAATCCAAACGGCAGGTCCACTATAAGTTACACAACAGAACTGAACGTTTGAACACAAGTATACATAACTTAGGCTCGTGGTGTTAAGAATAACTGTGAGCTGCGCAACATTTGAGAAATTCGGAAAGGCTAAACTAATGTTTAATTATTCCTTTGTCACTTTTAAAACTCAGGCTTTTGACTAGGACTGATATAACATTTTTTTACACAATTTACACATTCATATAACACAACAAGCAACAAAAGCATCACTTTTTCACATTAGCTGTTATTACTGTGACTCAGAAGGGCAATATACTGAATCCTGAGTTATCCTGATGCATCCATTGGTTTGTGTGAATATTGGACAAGGCACTCCGGTATAGAAAAAAGCAATTGTATGATTGTGAGTTTGTGTGACTGGGTCAACAGGGCTTGTAGTGAAAGTGCTTTGAGAGCTCAAGAGTAGAAAAACACTTTTGAAGTACCCGTCGCTTTCTATGTACTTAGTGTCTAGTATCAGACCATCTCATGAGTCAGCCAGGTACAATGATAAAAACACACAGCAGTCATAAAATGAGATCTAATGGCTTGTGCATTTGGGCACAAACTGTCCCTTTGTTTCTGACAGTCAGCTTGACATCGAAACAAATGTACTTTAGTTTGAGCTGGTTTTTTGCCTGCACCGCATATTTTCTGAGACACCTCTGAGGGGATGCATCACCCAAGCAAACTGGAAAACCTAACCAAGTACTCTGGTGTCTAAATCTAAACAAACAGCAAGCAAAAGCATAATAAAGTGAAAAAGTAATACCAAAGAAAGTGTGAAAAATGATGCTTCCCTGTGGGATTTTAAGCTGTAGTCTCTAAGTGAATGATGAGAGAGTTAAGCTTTCCAAACTGCACCATTGTTTTCATGAATAAATACAATTTCATGACTTTTTCAGAAGCTGCCTAAAAAACCTATCTACCCTCAGCCTGTTTGCCAAACAAGGCACTGAGAACAAACTCTTCTGGAAGCCTCACTGTTACATACTAAGGCATGAAGCAAGTACTGTGTTTATACTGAATTTTGAATTAAATTTCAATTTAGAATGTATAAAAAAGCCTATTTGACATTAATATTGGAAGATTAATAAATGTATCAGAGAGCAGCTGTGTATTTAACTAGGCGGTGTATTCAAAGCTGTGGCAGGAAGCCTTGTGTATATGTTTCCCACACTCACTGAAATTGGGTCTTATCTTATGACCCCATCCCCCCTTTTTGATTTCTGTGTTTTCATCTAGTTAGCTCTGGATTAATGGAGTCTAACTTGCTCATTTTCATATTATTTTGTTGTTGCTGACTGTTGGAGAAATCCCAGAATACCCAGAAAATATCAAGTACTCTCCCTGGGAGTACCTGTTGAAACTCAATATTCAACATTCAAACATGGAAACATGAACCTCGTTGCTGTGAGGTGACAGTGCTCCAACCACTCCACCAATGTGGTGTCTTATTAAAGATCATATCTCTATCAAAGCACACTGTTTCAAGTCACTCTCTGAGCAACCTCTGTTTTGAGATACCCCCATAACATTTAAAGGCCAGCAGTTAATTGTGGCAACCTGGGCAAATGTGATGGGAACACAGTTCTTGTGGTAGTGTCAAGGGCCGCCTTAAACTCTGTCAACACACGCCATAACAAAAATGCATAGAAAGGACATGTATAGTTTCACAGATTCACAGATCTAATCCAACTCAGGAGATTCGGGTCAAATATGATCCAGAACAACCCCAGTGTACAACACTTTATAGTACCTTTGCAATTGTTTAATAGGGTTAAACTTAGACTCCTGAAGTGTGGCTCCTTACCTTTAACTTTTTGTTGGCTGATAAAGCCAAGAAAAGAAGCTATAACAGAGTGGTGAGAACCAGCAGTGCCCAAGTAGTTGTGTATGCTGATCACTTGGCATTCATATCAAGTGACCAGCACAACACGACACAGTTACACACTGTAGCTTTAATTAAAAGCTAGATACAAAGCTAGACGATCCCATTTATCAGACAAGTACTGACTCTTATCCACTTTTAATTAGAGAGCATTAGTTGTCTTAATAAAACCCCACTTCACATGACAGTAAAGCATTAAAACAAGAAAGGCGGTCCGGTAGCTTCGGATTCACTGTTCCATACCTAAGACATCATCTCTAAGTACATGTTCTCCGATAAGATTGCCAGCTAAAAAATGAATAAATAAAATTACAATCACAGTCTGACAGCTGCAGTGTAATACATCTCATTTTACTGCTGAGCTTTTAGTCTTGGGCCATTAGCAAAAAATCTGGTGTGGTGAGTCCTGCTGATGGTCCAAACCTGAGAGCTCAGCAAGCATTAAATCAAGATCTATTACAATGAAGGTGCTACACGACATTTACTGGTTGTTGCAGCATCTTTTGAATAACTATAAGTCCTTAAATCCACAACATTAAAAGCAAAGAACAGAGTGCCTCAAATAGTTATTTCATGTGGGGGTGGGTTTTTTCTGCTTAGTTATTGCCAATTTCTTATTTTGCACCTGCATCTTAGACAGATTAGCTCTGCAGTCCTTCTGTTTTCTTGTATAATACAACATTCAGTGGAGTGGAACAGCTCATTATGAATTTCAACGATTACATATTAAGAAGGGGAAAACTTTAGAGTCTTTGGCCAGTGAAGCATTTGTAGCACTGAGTTGACCCTGAGGATTGAAAAGCAACATGACTTCAAAATTTACTGGGGAGGGTTTCCAAGGTCTAGTTGTTAGGCAAACCGCCCGCCCCTGAGACGTAATAAATAATGATGAGTGCTCAAATCCAAGGTTGCAGGATATTTGTGTGTACAGTGTGTGTGCATCTGGCCAAGAGAATTTTGATCCATTTGTGTGGGTATGCATGTTTGGCCTTTCAGGTTGGAGAGTCTCACCCATCCTAACAAAGGTTAAGCAGGAGAAAATTCTAAAACTGAAAACTATATGTAGATAGATAGATAGATAGATAGATAGATAGATAGATAGATAGATAGATAGATAGATAGATAGATAGATAGATAGATAGATAGATAGATTGATTCACAGTTGGCATAAACATACTGACTGCTTCACGTATCAGCACTGCATAAGGATCGATCGAAACATAATTTTAAGCTACATGGGCGTAGACCCTTAAAGGACAGGATATTTTGGGGCAGTTTTGATGATGGAAATAAAGCTGTGAAAATAAAATAAAAATCAAATGTTTATCCTGCTTCTTCTGCCTTCATTGACGCATGAGTCAGGACACAACTCTGCAGAGGAATGGTGTTGTCAAACAAGACTCTGATCTAACTATCCAGCTTATTATCTGATAGCGATCTCCTCAGGCAGATTCGATTGCCTTCACAATGTCTCCAACTTAATCACAGCATTCTCTCCCTCCCCTGCCTAGATTATCCCCTCCTACTGAGGAATCAATTTGCCTGTCACTGAAACGTGGTCCATGCCTAAAGAGGGTGAAGGAAAGTCTCTTTGATGCAGGTAACTGGAATTCAATTATGTTCCCGTGGCGGCATGAAACTGGAATGTGAAACAATAGAGGGATAAAGGATAAAGAGAGGGAAAAAATGGAGGAGAGAAACATGCTTGTCAATGAGCATGCACGTGTATTGAGTTTGATAAGACACTTTTTGCATGTTCAGAAATTTCATGTAAATTAATAACTGTAACAGAATTATCATCCTTACCTCAAACTTGCCAAAGTTACCTTGGTGAGATTTTCCAGCTAGCACTGCTAGCAAGTTGTTAGACTGAGATTAGATGTGGTTCAGATATTACCCTGCATGATGGATGAATAAGGAGCTTTTTGATCTCTTCCTGCAGTGTGCCCTGCAGGAGGTCAAAGTTGCCACTTATCATTTGAAATATCTCAACATTTATTCCCTGAATTAGCATAAAACTTGGTAAAAAATTCAAGTGTATTTCCTCAGGGTTCCTCTAGGGCCACCATGGGGTACACATTTGTAGTTGTGTGTGATGAGTCTCAACAGTCCTTGGATGGACAACCATTTTATATCTCTCGCTCTCATTTTAAATGCTTTTCATCCAACTTGAGACACGGTGCCAAAATAATCATGTATTGAAATATACATGAGCGAATTCAACAGCAGCAAGATCTTGGTTTAAGTGCAACTTCCAAGGGAAATTTAAAAAGTTTTTCGAAACCTTTCAGGCAAAGTTTTTCAGTCTGTGTTATTAATATTATCAAATTTGAAAGGTGATTTTCTACATGCAGACCTCAATCTCGATGGTGATTTGGAATTAATGTTGGGACAGTGCTTTAAGATGATTGTCTAAATAAATGTTCCAGGCTTGTTTCAACAAGACATTTGTGCAATCATCTGATAACAATCTGAATTTATTCCAGTACTTTTGTTTTATGGCAAATTCGTTATGGTAATACGTCTTCAAAACTCACTATCTCATAAGCCTAATAACTTACTTGTAATTAAGTACTAACAGTTGACACTAAGCTGGTAAGCAAGATGCTTATAAGACATTATTTTGACAGTTATATTATATTGGCATGATAATGTGCATTTTATGCTAACGCATTGGTCTGTCTAAATATAAATGTAAAAAAAGTTGTTTAAAATGAATAATCAGACCTCATATTACCATTTCACCCCAATAGATCACTCTGCTTTCAGACTGATACCTTACTTGTGGTTCTTAGGGTATTTCAGAGTAGGATGGGAGGCGGAGCGCTCAGCTTTCAGTTTGGATTCAGGAGACAGACACCACCTCTACTTTTAAGATTAGGCTTTAAAAACTTGTGATAAAACATATAATTAGGTCTGAATCAGGTGACCTCAACAACTAACCAAGCTATGCTGCCATAGGCCTAGGCTGCTGGCAACTTCCCATGATGCATGGAGCATTTCTTCTTCACTCCTTTTCATGTAATCTTCATTCCCAACTGGTGACTCAGCTTCCTTGAATCTTGTCATAACCAAGTTCAGGGAGGTTCAGTTAATTTCTGATAAAAAGGAGTTTTTCCTTTCCACTATCGCCAAGTGTTTGTTCATAGGGAACTGTCTAAATGTTGGGTTTTCTCTCTATTATTGTATAGTATTTACCTTAAAATGTAAACCACCTTGAGGCCTATTCTGCTTTGTTTTTTTCTTAGCTAAATTAAAAGGCTTGAGAACATTCAGTCAATCAAGTTATTTGTCTGAAATTTCTGGTTGACCCTGCAGCTGTTCTACTTGCCTGTTTTATTAGACTGGACAAGGCAGGAGTTTCCATTATCGGCGCTTTGTTAGCTAACATGCTAAAGGAGTTGTTAAAAACTTATCTCTGCACTTTAACATCACATGTTGGTCAAGGTGGTTAGTAGGAGAACATTCATCTGCTAAGATGATAAATCATAGAGTGCATTCTTGCTAATACTAGCTCTGTTTCCTCATAAAGCACAGACCATATAACTGAGCTCGAAGCAGCGTTTTTACTACTCTCTCATCTGTCTCCTGTTAGAGATTTATCTAAAATAAATGTACAAATCACCAGGCCTTGCAGATTTAGCAGCTCAAGCCACTGTTAACAGGACGTAGGCACTCAAACATTTGAGGGATGCTACAGATTTCAGTGGAACTGGATACAAGCAGAGTCAAGCTTGCCTCCAAAGGCAATTGTCATGGCCTGGGTCTAGGGACCCAGGGCTCAGGCATTTTCAGTGTATGTTTATGTTTATGTTTTCCGTGTTGTATTGGTTTGCTCTCCATCTCTCCATGTGTCTCTGTGTGAGCTTCCGGAGGTGTGGGTTCGCTGAGGAGACTGCGAACCCGGAAGTGGTCTACTCGAGAGACGGCCGCACCTGCCGCTCGTCGTCCTCTGCCAGCTGCAGCAGATTACGCTCGTCTAGGAACGGCATTTAGGACTGCAGCTGAGCTGAGGCCGACGCTGGATCCTTGAGTCAGAACTCGTCAGTACTGCCGTGAGCTTTTACGTAACCTCCGCGGAAACAGATCCCCTGCTAACCCTCTGCCTTTTGTGTTACCAGGAATCGGGAGCGGAGTATGCCTCTAAAGTCACGGTGTGGGAATTAGAGTTTTTTGGAGTCGCCACCTTTCACTTCTCACGGACATCTGCACTGTGTGGGATTCAGGGAGAATCACCACGGGACCACAGTGCTGGGATTTTGTATATAGTTGTGTGTTTTTCACCTCCTGTAAATAAATCCACTGTCCTTCACTTAGAGTCTCGCGTTTGGGCCCTGCTTTCACTGTCACTCCACGGTCTGCCATCGCAGCCCGTGACAGCAATAGCCACAAGACGGCATGAATTTAAATATATGATCAAACAGACCAGAACCCTGATGACCAAATGCTGTTTGAGATGACAGGAGAGAAATGTCCATTCTTAGATTTCACTGGACAAGCACTGCTCTCCTCGCATTCCCTGATTAAATACCACTCTCTGAATCTTATCAAAAAAAAACAAGACAAAAAACCCCAACTGAAATAAATCAAAATAAAATCCCCCAGACCTTCACTTTGCTGCTTTTATGTATGAAATTACTCTATACTCTTGTCTTGCTGACATTGTTATGTATCCTTGGATTTTGTCCAAATAATGACCCACTGCCTAACCCTCTGACCTCCAGCTGACCTGTTACTTGCTACTACTAGTCAATTAACTTTTTCAATGAAATACAGATACCGCCACCACCCTGGCCCATCACTTGGCCCACTCATGCATAGGGCACTTGGGGTCGAATGCCAGACCAATAAATCTGACCAGAAAATGGAGATCTGCTCAACCCTGTTTACTTTAAAGAGCCCTCTCTGACTCTCTCTCTCAAACTGATTCATAGCCCCAGGCGTGAAGGATGATGGAAGGCTGACTGAACAATGAACACCTGTGTGTGAGTGTGTGTGCATGCATGTGCCTAGCCAAGCAGAAAGAATGACCTTGCCAACCCTGATGTCTCCAGTGACTGTTGGAGAATTCATTGACAGTCTTTGACTACTGTTTCTTTTGCTGGAGCATCCATCTGGGTCTGTTCTGAAGGCACACATTTCCTTTCTGTTTGCATTAGCATGCACCTTGGGTGTGTGCAGATGGAAACAACAAAGAAGTTTAAATTCCTTAGGATATACTGAAGATACATTATTAATCAGATTTGTGCTGTGCATATGACAACTTGAATACCAAGATATTGCAAAGATATTGCCGATGATGTGTCTACCATCACATTTATATGCAGTCTATGCTTAAAGAAAACTAGCCGGGGAATAAAGAGACAATATGAACTAAATTCTAAGACTAAAGTCACTGACATCGTCCTTTCAAATCCAGTTGCATCCAATTTAAAAGTTTTCATGGCAAGATGCATTTTAATGTTAAGTATAGCAAGGTCAGGTGGGAGGCAGAGGCAGCCTAAAGCTACTCTCTGCCAAAGCAAATCAACCCAAAAAATCAGATTCTGTATAAACAAAATGCAGTTTGGGACAGATACAAGAAAGATGCCTTCTGCTGCCAAAAACATCTAAAATTACATTCCCTTCTGCTTACTTAGAGACTAATCAGAAATGAAGGAAGTTATTCATTTACCCACAAGAAGCCTATTATCAGAACAATTTTTTCTCAATTTTTGTCTTTTCAGTCACAGTGGCGATTTAATAGCAACAAAAAATGTAGCAGAAACAATTCTAGGCAGACCAACTTTGACTTAAACACATAATAAAAACTAATTAACTACTCAATCCATAACACTCCCTGCAGAGCCTGTTCCTCAACGGATTCTCTCCAGTCAAAAAATTCTGATCCTGTGAAAATGTAATTATGTAGATCTTGAATTTAATACAAACTGTCTACCTTATAAGATATCCAGGAAGAAAAATCGTCTCATATTGAAGCCATCTTTTGTTTCCCTCAGGGAACAATGGTTATATGCATAAACTTCACTTTAATAGTTAGCTGTCAGCACAGAAAACACCTTCAGTTATTTAGGCAACAGTGGTGGAAAACATATTCAGATACTGTAGTTAAGTTCATACACACCAAAGGGAAAAGAAAAGTCAACTGCAAGTGAAAGTTCCACATGGAGAATCCTACAGAAAATATAGTTGCTAGGAATACGGCAAAAGTACTGTTTTTATCCTTCTGACTAATTTCGGGCCCGATTAGCTTATTAATTACTGAAGCATCGGTATGCAAGCAGCGTGTCACGCCTCTATCTTCTGGAGTTAGAGCCAGTTTGAACTACTATACAGGGTTTTATAAACAAGAACATCAGATAAACTTGAACGTTTGCCAGATGATTAATAGCAGAGGAAAGAAGAGAAAGCATTTTATTATACACAAATCTGTTTTCAGTTTTTCTCTAATGCTGACTGGTGCTCTTGGTGAGATATTAGACTACTTGAACATTTGCTGAAATTAAACCATGTGAGCTGTTAATGATTCACAGACATCTGAAACACCAGACAACAATCGCTCAGTGCTTTAATTTTTAGCTTTTAACAAAAAAAGAAGCTTTTTTTGTATCTGCTGTGAGACATGTCAGCTATGTGTCATATAATAAGGAACAGAATGCACAACATGAAAAATGAAGTGAAGGGACAGCATTGAAGCCCCAGAACTGCAGAGAACTGCAGAGCATTTCTGGATCCTCAAAGACAAATTTATGATACACAGAATTTAACGCGTGAACTAAATTCATTCAACTTTCATACAAATGTAATCAGGCACATTCATCTCTTCCTGTCTCTCTCTCTCTGTCTCAGTCCTGTGTGTGGTAAAGTTTAGCTGACCCTCCTAACTATTACTGTCATCACCCTCTCTAATGTCAGGCCCTTTGCTGTGCTAAACGAAGCCACATTTCACCACCATATCAGGAATCCACGGACTCGGACACCTAATGCTTTTAACTCCGATACACCTGTGTGTCCCACAACATCACAGGCCATTTCCCCTCTCCTCAGACAAACAAGAACAAGCACCAACACACACACACACCATCCCTTAGACAAATGGTAACTTTTCTTTTTCACTGAGAGTCGACTTTGTTACTGATGAATGATGGACCTTGTTTCACCATTAAGATCAGAAGGATACATTGCTTTGCTTTTTCATTACTTTGGTAATCAATGCATCTTTGAGGAGAACGGGTATATTTAAAAAGACAAATGCTGCCTCAAAATTCTGCTATTATCTGTCATATTATCATATATTACCTATCAGTGACTATCTAAAATGCATAGGCACATAATTTATGAATTAATTTTAACAAACAACCTAAAATCACTCTTTGTACAGTAACATTTGCATCGGTCATTAGTCCTAACTTTCTACACAATGTTATAAGTGACACTCAGATCCATCTCAAAAGTCATCAATACAGTGTATATAAAAGAAGGCTGTAGCATTTTTAACTCACATTTTAAAGCCCCAAATTTAGCATTATCATTATCATGGAGCCAGAAGATTGTATGTTTTTTAGATACACTGGATCCTACCTGCTAATTAGGGCTAAGTAACAATTCAAATGAGCTAGTAGAATTTTAATCAGACAAACTGGAACACACACTCAGGGGAGTAAACCACATAGCAAGCCATAGCATTTGTCAGATAGTTACACTGCATCTTCCAAATGTTAAAAGGGTGGCTCCTGTGGCACAGACTTGTTATACTCAGCCATACAGTTAGCCTCTATGAGATGCTGTTATTGAATCTTTGTAGTTGGTGTAACTTTGTTGGGTTTTTTGGTGTTTTCATTTCTTTGGTGAAGAGGACCCATTTCCAACAATAAAACCTAGGTATGATGATTCATATCTTGAGTCTGAAGGTGCAGAGATTAATTTAAATGTCTCGCCATGGCTTGCAACATATGTTTGTGGCCAATCTCCAGCCAAATATGTAAAAGTAGGAAGGGAGATGTCTCCTACTGAACATGCTGGCTTTCACAAACTGCAAACCCACTGCTCTGTTTTTTTCATAGATTATTTTATCAGAGAATAGTATCCTTTCTTTCTATTTAATAACCTCAAAAAATGACTCTGTACCTTTAAGAACTTGTCATTTGAAATGAAGAGCTTACTTTCAACTCCTGTTTATTTTGAAAAGCAGCATCCATAAAGCGCAGCTTTATCAATGGCCATTGACGGCCCTTCCTAAGATTATTTTGGTCCTGAAATGTAACTAGAAAATTAAAAATATTCATCCTCTTTTCATTTCACACCATGATGGACCGTATCAGTGCAGAGCAAACTAAGGACACATTTTTCCTTAATTTCAACTCTTCTGTTTTAATCATTTAAAGGCTAAGACTTCTCTTTAGGCTAAACTGTCATAACACCGACGAAGACAGTGGGTGTCCGTGAATGCAAAAGCATGAACTAATGGTTAAACCAGCAGAAAAATATTCCCCATCCCGTAGACACATTACAGGGTTTTGACACATCTTTTTTAAATTGCAGTTATCAAAACTATGAGAACTCCTGTTTCATAGTAAAACAAACCACAAAGGGCTACCTCGTCCAAAAGTCACATGCGAAATACATATAATGCAGTAAAACTAAGTCACTTTACTATACCTAAATTACCTGTCTGGGATTTTGTATCAAATAAAATCCCAACACTGTGATGCATTTATGATCCACAAACATTGTTGTCTGTATAACTAAACTACCACCACTTTGGTGTTCTGTAAAAGGTCATGACTTTTCTTGAAACCTGTGATGCTGCAAAGTGCAGTCTGCACCAAAACCAACATAATGTTCTTTCCCCAGGCACACTCGCTCACTGTGTCTAATGCATATTTTAACAGCTGTTATTCAGCCCACTTCATAAAACCACTCACAATTTATAAATGAAAGAAGGCCAACCAGAACTATGGACATTTAGGCGTTTAAGGATAAAAAGAAAAAAGGGAAGAGAAAAAAAAGCATAATTTCCTCTATGCACACACACACATAAACACACGCAGTTACAGGAACACATACTCTTAGTTTCCTTGGCAGTGCTTTTTGCTTGGGTTAAATGTAACTTCAGAAAGGCCAGGGTGCGCAGGCCTCCCAGACTTCAGCTCAGCCCACATAATTCTCCTTGCATCATTACCGCTGCAGAAACCTTGAGCCAATAAACAGCTCAGTGGCAATGCTCTTATTTAAAGGCAAGAGGGGAAATGGAAAAATACACACACATAGCAACACAAATGCTCCGTCTGCCATGCTACCCAGCAAACACTTGTACATTAAAATGCAATAACATGCTTTAAGATTCAGAATCATACCACACACACACACACACACAGACACACACACACAAACAGTTTAAACACAAGGGAACACACTAGTGTGCACACGCACACACACTCTTCATTAAATTCCAAGCAGGCTGAATTTAGATCTGAGAGGTGTAATTAATAGTTGGAATATACACTTAGCGCTATTAAAGTCAACCCTCAGGACTTTTCACTGTAGAGGAACTTTCAAATAATTAAAACCTGTAATCAGATCCATGCACAAGTGGCCGGTGCACGTCTAAAGATAGATGTGTGCTTCTTGTTTCTCCTCATCCCAAGACAATATTCATCTCTGCAGAGGAAAGGAAATGAGGAATAAATAAAAGAAGACATTGGCAGCAGCGGAATAATTATACGCCACTCTATCCAATCTACATAAATAAACGCTCACCAGGCGAGAGGGAGAGAGAGGGAGAGGGGGGAGCGCTTACGGTTATGGTTAAAATCATTTTTCAGGCCGCGGCCCACTGCGATTTGAGGCGTGTTTATGGCTGCAAGCATGTTTTACATTGTAGATGAAATATTTGGTTTAGTTTGGCCGGGCAACAGCCGGTGAGTCACAGCGCAGGATTGATGCTGAGTGTGTATCCTACTGTGACATTAACCATTCATCTCTAACCTACAGCAAAGCAACACCAGGAACTCAACGAGATTTCCTTAAAGCATTATTGGATGATCTATTTTTAATGTGCCTCGAGGACCTCCTCTGACCTGCCATGTGATAACTGTTTTAAAAGATATGGCCTGGCCCTATAATTCTAATGCAAGTTAGTCACAAGTGGCTTTGTAAATGGGTTGGAGCTGGATGTGGACCTCACCACACCCGGTTCTGCACTTATGATAAAGTACCGTCGTAAGACAAACATCCTACAGGGACAGAACACCAGTTTGCAGTTTGAAAAACGTTAATATTTCAGTGTAGCAGTGTCACGGTGGCGCCGCCAGCATTTACATTTGGTCACGGGAAATGGAAAATTTTCACTTTAATGAAAGAAACTAAAAATGGCTCGGTTATTGTTTAGTGACGCCTCAGTTAGTTATTATCTTAATAGGATATAGTATTGCTGTGGATCTTACACATGTAGCCACTGTAATTACACCGTTGTTCCAATTATAGGTGGAGCTAAGGGGTCTTAGTTTTCGTGACAAAGCACTAGAGTCCCCCTGGGAACAACCAAAGTGGAGGTTTGAGGGTTATCTCATTCCAATATGTAAACAATACACTTTGAGAAGTAATTCAGTTAAAATAAACCCACATTTATCTGTTATTATTATTATTGTAGGGTCTTTACCTTGCAATGTAAAGTGCTTTGAGGTGACTGTTGTTGTTATTTGGCGCCTTATAAATAAAATTGAACTCAACCCAACTGAAGTGACTTGTAGTGCCAGTGAAATATGCTGAGAAGACTTTTGAGTGACTGTAGGAACACAAGAATGGGAGGAATAATAAGAATGTCACTGTGTGACAAAGAGTATGGATATGAGACTGCTCTAAAAGCAAATCAGGAGTTGCCATGGCAATCAGCAGGTGCCTCTCTAACACTAAAGTGTCATTTTAAAACTGAAATTTATTCATTTTTTATTGGAAATTGGACCTGAAATTGATTCCTGATCCTATACGGAGTTAGTTTGGTCTCTCACATACAGTAACTCTGAAATCAGCAGTGGCTGAATGTGAGCACATTCTCTCAAGTTCTGCAGAAATTTGAGGCTTTATTTGGGTCATCGCATGAGGCAAATACTGTATTTGTTACTCAGCCTGGCATCTTTAGGTAAATGTTTCAATAAAAAAGGTTGTGCACGCAAAACATATAAAGGAGCCTGCAAAAAAAGAAGAAGACTTGTTTTGCTGAAACTACCAAAAGGACTCTTATCGTGCAGCGTGTGTCTGTTCTTCCAGTTAATCCACAGATTCTTTCTGCTTCCTCCCACAGCCCAAAGATGGAATGATAATGAGCAGATTCATCCACAGTGATGGAGGAATAATGCAATCATTAGCTGCAGTTGGATTAAAAAATGAACTTTAATTTAAATAAGTGTAACAATAGAATCTTGCTTTACTTGAATGCATGAGCAATAATAATGTAATGATACACTATTTCATAGCACAGCCTACAACAAGGTGGGCTTTTTTTTTCTTGAAAGTACATTTTTATGATAATACAAATGTCACTCCAGGGCTTTTGTTTAAACAGGGGGACTAGTTTTATTACTGTGTGCTGTATTGGTGTTTTTGATAAGGCTGCACTCTGTTAAAGGCCGGGGTGTACAACTTTTTAAAGTATGTCAAGTGTGTAAATAGGATAAACGAGGAAAACAGCAGAGCAGCACTAGAGAGAATCTAGTGCTAAAGTAGAGACTTTATCAGGTCTTGTGCATGCAGAATGGGATTTCAACAACTTTTTTAGATAAATGCTAATTTAAAAATAAGCATCTGTGCAGAACTAAAAACAGGTTTCACTGAGATTAAGGTCTATCCACAGACAAACTGTGAAATTGCCTAATATGCATCACATTGCAGTTCCGAGGCAACACTAATTTTAGTTTCAGAGACAAGCTGCTCTGCTAAATAAGCCATAGAAAATCCAAAGTGAAGATACAAAGTTTGGGCTTCGTATTGCATTCATCTTCCCCGCTAGCACCACATGTCCAGTTTATCTGATAGGAAGCCATGAGTCAAAGTCCGTGTTCACAGCTGCTATCTGTTTGCTCAATCAAGACACTTGTTGCCTTTAGCTGTTTACACTTACTCGGCAAAGGTCCGCTGCTCCAGCTCCAAGGCTGTTTGGGGATGCTGGAGTCCCCCAGGCTTATCGGGGCCTTGATGAGATAGCACACCAATAAACAGCTACCCACACATCTTCACACATATGCACACACACACACAATTATACACAATAAGATATATGCATTCACACACTGATGCACAAATATACACATGCACATAGAATCAAACACACAGATAGCAGCAGTTCAGATCAGCACCAGCATGCATCAGTGGATCTGGAAGGCAGGGTGCTGGTGTGGCTCATCAGTTCATTGGCATTGGCACTCCATCTGCCCTTCCATCGGCCTGTCCATCTGTCCGCTCGTCTATATGTCAGTACCAAAACGAAATGCTATGGCTTCCCTTCCTGAGCTCAGCTGACAGACTAACCATGCGTCACTTGACTCCAACACGCTACTGCTGCTACTTTAGCTGTTTCACAACCTCCTGTAATCCAGGATCTCACTTAGTGTCCAATCATTCAAACACTGTTTGTTAGTGCAAGTGTGTCAGCGACAGCCTGTTTTAGATATGTGGCAATGAATTTTATTTAATAAATAAAAATGGTAAATTCAGCATGAGCATAACTGGGATCCTGATTTAGGTAAAACTGCATTGCAAAAATGACACATGGGGATAGCAAGATTGAGGACCAGTCGACACTGGGTGGTGTTAGCAGACGTCGCTGGCGTGCACCGAATGGAATAAATCACACACTGTCATTCGTTGCACCGTGCCAACAATGAGATGAAGAAAAATGTTTTTTAAGACGCTAATGGGCCTCATCAGTAAAAATGAACCAAAAGACATATATTTTAAATATTTACCTTTTTTTCCTGTCATTTAATCAATAAGGTAATTTTTTTAGGCGTCTGAAAATGTTTCATATTAACATTAAACAAGAAAGAAAGTGCTTATGATTACAACAAGTGGACATGTAATATGTGATGGCGCTGCAGGCAGACTGAGTTTTAGTAGGACTTAAAAGCCAATGTCGCATTAAAACACAGAGCAGTTTTATAAATCAAAGCATCCAGATACTAACAGCTTTGCAGAGGGTTAAAACAACAAGAAAAAAACACAAAATAGATCTTTTAATTAAAATTTTAAAAAAGTAAGACCTTAAAAAGGTAGTTTAAACTCATTATGAATTAAATGTCAGTAACATTTCTGTCCAGAAGGGGGTGTAGGCACCTCATTTGACTCTCCTCTCTCTGTCTGTCTCGCTTCTTCATCTGTGAGGGCTTATCACTCCACTGGTGCACCCTTCAACCCTGTCTATATAAGTATGTATATTAGTGGTGATGGAAGCAGGTAGCCTGGAGACCGCCCTTTGGTGAACCCTTAACTTTTGATTGACATCGGCAGCCTGTCCCGCGATTTGGGATTCCAGGCGGCTGTTCTTAACTTTAAATGGCTGCCTTACTCATTACTGCAGCAAACAGACAGATATTTGTTAATGAAGCCACATGCTCCAGTAACCCTAGCTCCCTTCGAGGCGCTGGGCGAGCATCCACTTCTTCTCAGCGGCCTCTTCTTTTACTGAATGGGGTTAAGGTGAAGGGGGGTCGGGGCAAAGGTCAAGGGCGGGGGTCACAGGGGTGGTAGCTGTTAGTGTCCAGGCAGAGGTCATCTGGGCCTAATGGACTGGATAAAAGCTGAGAAATGCAAAAACGCAGCAGAGTTTCACCACAGCAGACCAACCTTCTCAGTCACAGTTCAGAGAAGGAAGACGATGTGACGTCCGTGCATACGAATGTGAGAAACAATATACGACTATAATTGAAGAAAACATTGTAATTAACCGGAACTGACAGATTGTCTTTGTTTTATTGTTTCAATTTTACTGGGTTTTTAACTCATAACCATGCCACTTTGTGAGCAGATGTTTCCTCCCATTCAAACAAAACAGATTTGAATCTAATGGCAGCCGTAGACAAGTTTACACATACATCTCATTTTTATTGCTGCTCTAATGGCTTTCATGATGAGATGCTTGCGTGGTCTGAAGCAAGGAAGAGGGATTAATGTCTGACGCTGCATCGTGGTACAAGATTAAGGAAAGTGCTGATGCTATCTCAGAGCATGCACACATGCCACAAACAAACTGCATTTGTCGCGCTGGCTCGTGTAAAGTGATCCTCAAAGGCGAGTGCCTTTGATTCCAGCCTCTGAACTGAAGAAAGAATGTTATCCAATAATAAGCCACGCTTGTTGTATGCTTACATCCAAGTCAATCAGCAGGTGGCAGGTGAGTAGCTGTGGTGGTTAAACTACGTAGAGAGATGGATAGTCATGAACTTTTGCACACACATTCGTATTCTCCACAGGCTGGATCATGATGACTTTGATGATTCCATGGCTTCCCCACTAGCACCACCACCAGGTTTATTTTGTAGCTTTGAGAGAAGTGTATTCATAAACTCTGAAGGGACTCCTGTGAGATTTAATAGGAAAATTCTCACATGATGAACTGTAAAGTTTGCCTTCTACTATGAAGAACCACAAATTGTTCTCTTATGTACCCATCTGATCACAGCACTTCTGGTCCTGCTGGAGGTTTCTTCCTGTTAAAAAAGGAGTTTTTTCTTCCCACTCTCACCAAGTGTTTGTTCATAGTGGGTCATCTGATTGTTGGGGTTTTCTCTCACTTATTGGAGGGTCTTTATTCCGCAATAGGGGTGTCAAAAATAAGGCCCGGAGGCCAGAATTGGACCACCAAAGATGGAAAATATGGAGGAGGTTATAGATTTTTGACTTTTAACTGTAGTTTTAATTAGTTTTTCTGTTTATTTGACTGATAAAGGATACCTCCTATAGTAATTCATACAATACCAGTGTAATTATGTAACAAGTAAACAATAACACTTAAAACATAGAACAAAATCCCTTTTTTCACCACTATAGAAATTTCTGCTTTTCACAATGGGTCCATGGGAGAAGTGAGCTTTTTCTGTAATTTTAGACATCCTGACAGACGTCTTCTTTATCATGTACAAAAGCCGAGACATGCTGCTATAATTGCACTTATTTTTTCAAAATGAGTAGTTAAACTTCTGTCAGTTGAGTTAAACTGACAGAATGAAGTGTTTCACTGGGTCGCCCCGCTTCAAATCAAAGGAAGGTGTACGTAGCCCACGATGTAAAATGAGTTTGACCTACAATATCCAGCACATAGAGGTGACTGCTGCTGTGAACTGGCACTCTGTAAATAAAACTAAAATAAACTGCAACTAATTAGCATACAATGTAAATTGGGACAATTCTGAAACTTTTCAGGGAGCCTCTTTGCTAATAATCTGCTGAAAACCCAGATAGAGCCACAAGCTTGCTCAGCGATAAAATGCACTATTTCTTTTTAGTCTCATTGTTAATTCAAAGTAAAGCATCACAGAATTTGCATTAAATAAAAGCGCATCACTTTAATGTTTCTAAATGCTGATTCACAGCCGTGCTATCGTGTGATGTTGAAAGCCCGGGTATCTAGAACCGACAATGCTTTTTGCATCGCCGGTGGCTTTTTCAATTCTCAGTTTCATTCATCTCAAAGCAATAAAGAACAAATGTCTACACAAATGAGAAGCCCGTTTGAGGCGTTCTTTAATCCTTCTGCAGCATCCAGGCTAAAACAGCATCAACAAAACATCTGCGTTTGGGGGAGCACATGGGAATAGTTTATTTTAAAATAACCTTTCCTGCACTGCTGGTCACTCAGCTTTGGGAGAAGTGCTCAGGAAAGGGCTTGGATTGAGGATAAGATCAGTCATAAAAGGCTACTGTGTCGGTGCTGAGTGACACATCAAGCCCTTGTGCCACCAGCAGGCAAACTATCAAACATTTGTTCTTTGCTATTTTTTTCTGTGCTGCAGCTTCCTTATGTCTTCCTGCCCCCCGCCCCCATCCAGACTTTACCCGACTTTTAATCTCTTGATCAAATAAATTCATGTTCACTCCTGGGTGAAACATAACAGGAAGCAGCCCAGAGGAACAATGCAGATACACTATATCTCTTTTCAGTGCTTGTATTTGGGCATGTTTGTGTAACTGCTACGTGCGCTGTCTGTGTTTCTCTCTTTGTGTGATCCAGTAAAAGATGTTTCACGGAGCTCAGAGGCAGATTCATTTGGGCACACTCTCTAAATTGCCAGAATCTTTCCTTAAGCTGAGCACAGACACTCAGCAATGAAAAACAAATACATGGCCAGCAGCAGAACGCACTTAAGCGCCATCGCTGTGTGACGGCTCACAAACAACAAGATTTTTCAGCTCTCAGATCTTTGGCTATCATTTAAACCAGACTAGAATAACGGTATTATATATGCATTTATCCAAAGGATCTAATGATATGATTCCAGTGATCATTGATCCTGAAAATTTTTATTAAAGCCTGCTCGACTGATTAGTACAAATTCTTTGTCTTTCATATCTCCACATCTTATGTTTGTCTGTGTAACCCATGGTTATTTTATTGCCAATTGTATTCTGTTTTTATTCTAATTTGAAGTGTTACTGTTTTGTTAAATGCTGAGTTTTCCCCATGTACCGTGAATGCACCATAGCGCGTGCGTGGTGACTTTCTTTCACTGCATCCGCCTGCACGGAGCTAGATGCGCAAAGCTGTGTGGATATTCAGTCCTGTAACGTGTTGCGCTACGGAATTAATGTTTTCTATGAAGAATATCCTGGTGAGTCTCACAGTTGCAGTTTCAGTTGTGATTCATAGTCCAGTTTCTGAGCATAAAACCAGTCAGGATACTATGCTTGTCGGAAATGTGATGTTTGTCTTAGAACCTGCTAACGATTGCTTAGCTGTGTTAGCCTGTGGAAAGTATGCTAGCGTACCCACATGTGCTCCCTGGGCTAATGCGCTTACATGTGAAGTTTTAGCTAACACACCACGGAGACACTTTTCATGCTTCATGATTTGCAGTGAAATGTATTTTTGTTGTTGATAAATTGTTATTGGCCAATAAGAACTGTATAGATGTGTGATGTGTGAGGAACAAAAGGGATAACACTAGAGAAACACATGTTTTATTTTACAAGTGAGTGATTGCACTGCACGTTGTGTGCAGGCTGGTTTTTTTGTTTACGTGGTAGAAATCTGCTGCAAGGACCGAGCGGTGCCATCTAAGGACTGGATGCCACTGGAGGTGCCTAGAAAGGACGTTCTCAATCTGAAGGCCACCTGTTTCCTTGGAGGGTGGTAGGATACAACGATTTGCAATTTTTTTTGGATTAACGTTTTTTTCTGAGATCTCAGGACACTTTATGTTGTTACTTTTTTCTTTTTTTTGGGTCAGATCTGATTCCACTTAACATCAAAAAAGCAAACCAGTGACTAAAGACAATTAACACTTACTAAGAACACTGAATACTAAGTGCACTGAACTGAAAAGGACAGCCTACCTAATATATTTATGGACACTTTAAGTGATATGTTATACATTGTTGACATTTACATGTTTGAAATGGTCTAAATGTTTTGTTCATGTCTATGCTTTGGAGCATTTAAATGTTGAATACACTCAAATCACTTTTCTCCCTTTAAGTTGTTGTCAGTGTCTCATTCTGAGTGGAGGGATATTCCTTCTTTAAGTTGAGTTACCACTGCCAGTCTCCTTACGATCCTAACTGAACCCAACAAGAGTAGATTCCCAAATATAGTTTTTTTCCTTGACTTTGTATGACAGATTACTGTGGATTTGACTGATTTTGGACTACTCAGTTAAAAAGGGTGACAACTAGTGGCGAGCCAGCCAGGAGATTGGCATAGTGGTTTTACCTCCAACTCATATGACACACTGAGTGATACGTTTATTTTCGAAAATGGCACTTGACCTTTGTGAACACTTTAGAGTTGATAGCCAGAAAACCCTGCTTATTACAGGTATTGAAAGACATCGTAGTGAACATGATATAACTAATGTTTTTGAAGTCAATGGTAAGATCTCTAACATTGTCAGGGTCCCTGATGAGCCACATCAGCCCGAAGGCAGAACACTTATAGTGTATGAGTCTGAACAGGCTATCTTAAAGATAGACCCTTCCACCTTAGGGGAAGTTGTCAGCCCTTTAGACCCTACAGTGAAATGGGTTTCCAAAACCGTCAGAGATATCACCCAAGAAGAAATGGGCAAGGAAGTGGCCCGTAGATACCTGAAGGAACTTGAGTTTATGGGGGGCAGCGGGAGGGCAGGCTTCCTCAGTATTTTCCAAGGCGAATTGCAGGCCAGCCCTACCCCCCAGACTGAGACACGATCACCCGTTGACCATAACGTTAATACGACAGCTGACATCATTCCCAATACTGATTCAAGTGAACCCGTAGAACCCACAAGTGCTTTCAGCCCACATACTGACACTTTTGCTGGTCCAGTACATGTAGACGAGAGCATCTACAACCCTTCGCATATTCAGAAAGTAGTGGTTGAACATGTTATTCGTAATGAGCCAAGTCACGCACCCCTTGCTCACGCTAAGATACGTACCTTCTCAGGCCGACTTCCACGGCCCAACGGTGAAGTCGACTATGAGACATGGCGTACCCAAGTCGATCTTCTACTCAGTGACCCTTTCCTGACTGATGCCCTCAAAGTGAGGAAGATACTTGAGAGCTTACTTAGCCCCGCATCTGAAATTGTAAAGCCTCTGGGGGTCACTGCGACACCAAGCACTTATGTCACTCAGCTTGATTCAGCCTTTGGAGTTGTTGAGGACGGTGAAGAGCTTTACACTGCCTTTCTTGGCTCGAATCAAAACAGCGGAGAAAACCCATCTGCCTTCTTGAACCGTCTTCACAGCCTTCTCACACGAGTCATTTCTAGAGGGGGAGCCCCTCCTACAAATGTAAATGAACTGCTTCTTAAGCAATTCATTAGAGGTTGCTGGGACCAAAGCTTGATAGTAAGTCTCCAGCTTGAAGCAAAAAAGAGCTTTCCACCCTCATTTTCGGAGCTTCTCCTCATGTTAAGGACTGAGGAAGAGCGTCGTTTCGCCAAGTTGGACCGCATGAAGAAACATTTGGGTGCAACAAAAGCTGCTGCACATGCACACTCAGTTTTTAGTATGCCCACCTTTGGCCAAGCGCCACTTGCGACTCCTACTCCAACCGACAGTGAAGCTGTGAAACTCGAACAAAAAGTCAATGAGCTCGCAAAGCAAGTTGAACAGTTAACTTTAACTCAAAGGCCAAGGAGCACCACCCCAAGTACTGAACCTCTTGTAAGCACTAAATCCAAATCTGTGAACCCAAAACGGAATGAAACTGCCAAGCTTGAAAGTCAAATAGCCGAGTTGACCAAACAAGTCCAAATGCTTGTCCAAAGCCAAAGACATTTAACCAAACCTGAGAAATATGAGCCCAAAAATTCTCTAGCTGTCAGCACCAGAAACTCACAGGCATTTGCTAAAGTTCCTGGCACACCTAGGGCATGGTTTTGCTTTAAGTGTGGGGAAGACAATCATATTGCAGTAAGCTGCACAAATGACGCTAATCCCACACTTGTCCGAGAAAAGCATGCAGAGTTGAGAAAGAAACAGGCTGATTTTGCTGCACGACAGGCCACAGCCCCGTTTGCTTTAAACTAGTGGCAGCTCCTGTCGTGGGACACCCAGGAGCTGAAACCCTTGATTTCCCCAGTCCCGAGACATTAGCTTGTGGTCCTGAAGTGCAAATCACAGAACCCATTCATCCCATAGACAGCCTAGATCCTAACTTCCTCTTCCCTCAAGGTCTCATAGGCCCACGCTGTGCAGCCTCAGTACTTGTTGACGGGGTACCCTGTGAATCCATAATGGACTCAGGCTCACAGGTTACGACCATTTCTGAGTCTTTTCACAAGATGCACCTTTCCCACCTTCCCATCCAGCCAATACATGCTCTTCTTGAAATTGAAGGAGCAGGAGGGCAAAACGTGCCATACTTGGGTTATGTTCAGACTTGCATTACATTTCCCGAAAACATTGCAGGCAAAGAACAACAATTAACTGTCTTGGCCCTTGTTGTCCCTGAGTGTCACTTTAACAGTAGAATTCCGCTGTTGATAGGGACAAATGTGCTTTTACGGGTTTATGGACAGTTAGTACATCAAGATGGTCCCAAGTTCATTCGTAAGCTACACTCTAAGCAGTTTGCAACGATCCTTCAACATGTTGCCCAAGTACAAAGAAATGATACTCATTCCTGCCCTGTCATGTTGCATAGCAAAGGGGCAGTGACAATCCCTGCAAGACACAAACAATGCCTAATGGGAAATGTGAGGTTAAGAAAGAACAACCAGAACACAAGTTTTGTCCTTGAGCCGCATGAGCAATACAAGTTACCAGGTGGATTGCTTCTTGAATCGGCTTTAGTAGACATTCCTTTTAATTCCAGCAGTAAAGTACCTGTCATTGTACACAATGTTAGTGAACATGCTGTTACGTTGCAGTCAAATAGCATTGTCGCTCAAGCTTGTGCAGCCCAACACGTTTCCCCACTAGCATCAAGTCAAACTCGGAATCCTCCAAGTCAAAATGAACCAGACAGCGACAACCTCACATTCAACCTTGATGATTCTCCCATCCCAGAGCAATGGAAAGAGCGAATTCTGGGAAAACTGAGATCCATCCCTGAAGTTTTTGCTCTCAATGACATGTCCCATGGCCACACCACAGCTGTGAAGCACCAAATCAAATTGAACAATGAAACACCTTTCAAAGAGCGGCCAAGGCCCATACACCCAAGTGACAGAGAAGCTGTCAAACAACATTTAAGAGAATTACTGGATGCAGGCATCATTCGAGAGTCACAAAGTCCTTTCGCCTCACCAATTGTTTTGGTAAGGAAAAAGAATGGCTCGATAAGGCTATGCATAGATTACCGTAAACTAAATCTAAGAACTATTCGAGATGCATATGCCCTGCCAAATATTGAGGAGACATTCACAGCTCTGAGTGGAGCTAAATGGTTTTCGGTCATGGACCTTAAGTCCGGTTACTATCAGGTGGAGGTAGCCGAGGAGGACAAGCCTAAGACAGCCTTTGTGTGTCCTCTTGGCTTCTATGAATTTAATAGGATGCCACAGGGTGTTACAAATGCCCCAAGCACCTTCCAACGCCTGATGGAGAAGTGTGTGGGTGACCTCCACCTCACCGAAGTGCTTGTCTTTTTAGATGACCTGATTGTGTTCTCAGACACATTGGAAGAGCACGAATCCAGGCTAATGAAAGTTCTTAGTCGCTTGAGAGACTACGGTCTTAAATTATCCCCAGAAAAATGCCACTTCTTCAAAACATCTGTGAAGTATTTAGGGCATGTTGTGGATGCTCACGGAGTCCACACCGATCCCGAAAAGATCTCTGCTCTGAAATGTTGGCCGCGCCCATCCAATTTCAAAGAGCTTAAATGTTTTTTAGGCTTCGCTGGATACTATAGGCGTTTCGTTGAAGGGTACTCCAAGATAGCCAAACCGTTGAATCGTCTCACTGCCGGTTACCGGTCACCGAAGAAGAGAGGCAAGATTTACAAGAGAGAACCACCCAGACTTTCCTACAGTCCCACTCAGCCTCTCGGGGAGCAATGGACTCATGAGTGTGAAACCTCCTTCCGAACAATAATTGAAAAGCTGACTTCTGCACCAATTCTTGCTTTTGCCAGCCCACAACTCCCCTATGTATTGCACACGGATGCTTGTCGGGATGGGTTGGGAGCTGCGCTCTATCAGGAGCAAGAGGGGAGGCTGAGAGCAGTTGCTTACGCTAGCAGGGGGCTTTCTAAGAGTGAACAGAACTATCCCACACACAAACTTGAATTCTTAGCCCTCAAGTGGGCTGTGTGTGAAAAGTTCAATGACTACCTTTACGGTTCTAGCTTCACAGTCCTGACCGACAATAACCCGCTAACTTATGTTTTGACAACTGCAAAATTAGATGCGGCAGGACACAGGTGGCTGGCTGCCTTGTCTACTTACAATTTCAATATTAAGTACAGGGCAGGTCAAGCAAACAAAGATGCTGATGGGTTGTCACGGCGGCCCCAAGAGCCTCCTCATGAAGATGAGGCATTTGTCAAAGAAAAAGCTCGCATTGATGATATGAAAGAACGTCTCATTAACATGCAAAACAATCTTGACCATGAAACGTTTTCTGCCTTGTGTCAGCGTCACTCAGTGTCATGCCATTCAGAAACCCTCTCAGTTGTCGAGAGTCTTGCTATTGACCCCAGCTCAGTCACTGAGGCTTATGGAGAAGACATCTTACCCTCAATGACAGATGCTGATTGGTGCGCTGCACAAAAGGATGATCCTTCTCTCGCTCGTGTTATAGCCCTGTTGAGAAGAGGCTTGAAACCCAGCCCCAAAGAAGCAAATCTTGAATCGTCAGATGTTAAACTCCTTCTGAAACAATGGAACAAACTCGAGCTCAGTAATGGCGTGCTTTACAGGAAATTCAATGACAGAGATTCCCTTGTGTACCAGTTAGTACTGCCCCAAAAGTACCGCGACAGAGCCCTGAAAGGTGTACATGACGAGGTTGGTCACCTCGGGGTTGAGCGTGCCTTACATCTCGCTCGGGCAAGGTTCTACTGGCCACGAATGGCTCAGTCTATTGAAGAGAAGTGTAAGAAATGCTCACGTTGTCTCATGAGGAAGGCCCTTCCCCAAAAGGCTGCTCTACTACAGAATATCCAGGCAACTTACCCTCTTGAGCTAGTGTGCATTGATTACTTGTGTATTGAGCCCGATAGTCGAGACACCAGAAATGTGTTAGTATTGACGGACCATTTCACAAAATTTGCAGTTGCGGTCCCGACAAAAGATCAAAAGGCTAAGACAATAGCCAGGGCCCTTTGGGATCACCTTATCATCCCCTATGGCATCCCTAGCCGTCTGCTTAGTGACCAAGGCAGAGATTTTGAATCTAAGCTTGTGAAAGAGCTCTGCACATTGATTGGGACAAGCAAAATTCGCACAACGCCCTATCATCCACGAGGAAACCCGGTGGAAAGGTACAATAGGACTCTCTTAGACATGTTAGGCACACTGGAGGACAAAGACAAGTATCATTGGAGAGACTTTGTTAGGCCATTAACACATGCCTACAACTGTACACGAAATGACACAACAGGGTACTGTCCATACGAACTTATGTTCGGCAGACAGCCGAGGTTGCCTATTGATCTTGTCCTTGGTACTCACCCGGACAAAACCAGTCCAAAGTCTTACTCTGACTATGTTAAAGGCCTTCGCCAAAACCTCCAAGAGAGTTACACCCTTGCCAGCGAACATTCACAAAAGATGGGTGAGAAGAATAAAATGAGGTTTGATAAAAAGATCAAAGCTGCAGAACTGTTTCCAGGTGACAGAGTTTTAGTAAGGAACGTGAATGTTAGAGGGAAGCACAAACTTGCTAACCGTTGGGAACAAAATATTCACATTGTTGTCAAACGGGTCAAAGACAGCCCAGTGTATGTTGTCAAACCGGAAAACGGAGACGGCCCCCAGCGTACATTGCACAGGGATTTGCTTCTCCCTTGCGGGTTCTTACCTGTTGAAGATCAGGTTGGATCGGACTCTCAAAATGGGAATCAAAGGAAAATGAGGACCAGGAGTAAACCAAACTGCACAAAAGGCAACGACAAGGATAATGGAGGAGAGTACAGTGATGAGATGAGTGATGAAGAGGAATTATGTTTTGGCATATGGAATCCACAAATCATCACAAAAGCCCCTTACATTCAAATTGAGTCAGCTCATCCTAAAGCCCAACAGCAATTGGACAGTCATCCCCCTGTATCATCCCCTGACACTGCTGTACCGGAAACGTCCTTACCTGATATTGGAAAACCTACCTTGACACAACCTGAAGTCTCTAACACAAGTCATGTGGACTATGTTCCTTCCGATGCGAGGTCTTCAGACCATGTTGTGATTGACATTCCCGAACCCAACTTGACACCTACCATGACTGATGCAGATCTCACTCCACCAGAGCCTGCAGTCATTAATGATGATGCTGTTAGTACTGATGCTGGTGCTACAGAACCAGTGAGGTTGAGGCGCTCTGACAGAGAAAGACGC
Source organism: Rhamphochromis sp. 'chilingali' (assembly GCF_963969265.1). Lineage (NCBI taxonomy): Eukaryota > Metazoa > Chordata > Actinopteri > Cichliformes > Cichlidae > Rhamphochromis > Rhamphochromis sp. 'chilingali'. The sequence continues at coordinate 5,534,985 of NC_137937.1, read as the reverse complement.
CCACCTCAGAAATTCACTTATGATGAGTTAGGAGAGCCACTGACCTTGGCTATTAGCTCCTTTTTCCAAACCTTAGGCGTTGCATTCTCCAAAACTGTCATGTCACCTTTACCAGGCCCCAGTTGGTCTATGATGCATGAAGGGACTCATGCCGTTTAGAGGGGGAGAGTGTAACCCATGGTTATTTTATTGCCAATTGTATTCTGTTTTTATTCTAATTTGAAGTGTTACTGTTTTGTTAAATGCTGAGTTTTCCCCATGTACCGTGAATGCACCATAGCGCGTGCGTGGTGACTTTCTTTCACTGCATCCGCCTGCACGGAGCTAGATGCGCAAAGCTGTGTGGATATTCAGTCCTGTAACGTGTTGCGCTACGGAATTAATGTTTTCTATGAAGAATATCCTGGTGAGTCTCACAGTTGCAGTTTCAGTTGTGATTCATAGTCCAGTTTCTGAGCATAAAACCAGTCAGGATACTATGCTTGTCGGAAATGTGATGTTTGTCTTAGAACCTGCTAACGATTGCTTAGCTGTGTTAGCCTGTGGAAAGTATGCTAGCGTACCCACATGTGCTCCCTGGGCTAATGCGCTTACATGTGAAGTTTTAGCTAACACACCACGGAGACACTTTTCATGCTTCATGATTTGCAGTGAAATGTATTTTTGTTGTTGATAAATTGTTATTGGCCAATAAGAACTGTATAGATGTGTGATGTGTGAGGAACAAAAGGGATAACACTAGAGAAACACATGTTTTATTTTACAAGTGAGTGATTGCACTGCACGTTGTGTGCAGGCTGGTTTTTTTGTTTACGTGGTAGAAATCTGCTGCAAGGACCGAGCGGTGCCATCTAAGGACTGGATGCCACTGGAGGTGCCTAGAAAGGACGTTCTCAATCTGAAGGCCACCTGTTTCCTTGGAGGGTGGTAGGATACAACGATTTGCAATTTTTTTTGGATTAACGTTTTTTTCTGAGATCTCAGGACACTTTATGTTGTTACTTTTTTCTTTTTTTTGGGTCAGATCTGATTCCACTTAACATCAAAAAAGCAAACCAGTGACTAAAGACAATTAACACTTACTAAGAACACTGAATACTAAGTGCACTGAACTGAAAAGGACAGCCTACCTAATATATTTATGGACACTTTAAGTGATATGTTATACATTGTTGACATTTACATGTTTGAAATGGTCTAAATGTTTTGTTCATGTCTATGCTTTGGAGCATTTAAATGTTGAATACACTCAAATCACTTTTCTCCCTTTAAGTTGTTGTCAGTGTCTCATTCTGAGTGGAGGGATATTCCTTCTTTAAGTTGAGTTACCACTGCCAGTCTCCTTACGATCCTAACTGAACCCAACAAGAGTAGATTCCCAAATATAGTTTTTTTCCTTGACTTTGTATGACAGATTACTGTGGATTTGACTGATTTTGGACTACTCAGTTAAAAAGGGTGACATCTGCAATTTTCATTCCCGTTTACGATAAACTTCACTGCTCTCTCAAATTTGCAACTGAAGATGAGGTTAATAGAAGTGTTCCTGCTTTGGTTTATGTTTAGCTCTAATTTAAACCAAATTAACCATTTTTATTAAACAGTGGCACCACACTTAACCAAATGAAAATGGCTAAAGCATTTGGGTACTTATTTGTGGTGATGCATGTCAGTGGTATTTCTGTTATTTAGACATTATTTAGCAATCTGCTATCATTTATCATACATTTAATGGGTAAAAGATGAATAACTAGGGGTTGTAAAAGAAGGGCTCTGTGAAATCTTTTTAACATTTGTTGTTTCCTTGCCAACACTGCCCTCAAGCTCAACCTTTTTTGTATGATTACAACCTGACCGATACACCAGTGTGTTTCCGCAGCAAACGTCCGTTTTCCTTCTTACACAGTAACACAGTTGTTATTCACAAATCAGAGTCAAAATTTAGACCGTCAACCATGCTGTCAGTTTTTTATAATACTTTTGTAATGCCATAATAATTAGGCTACCATCCAGTAAACAAGATTTTAAAGTTGTAGATTATTCCAATCAAAAATGGATTAAACAGAGAGCCCGTAAGTTCTTTTTTTATGGCCGGCATCAATCGAAATGTACTTATAATCAGCCAATCTCTGGCTTTCTCTTGGCTCTCTCAATGTCAGCCTGTTGGCAGAGCTGATTTGTCTTGGATGTCAGGAGAGGTTACTGTGGTCTGTGTGAGGGAAGTTAGCCAGTTTGTCTTTGGTGCAGAGGGAAGGTGAGCCAGTGCTCTGAGGAGCGAGGCCCATCCATCCAGGTGGCTGCTGACAGGGCCAGATAAGCATCTCACCCTGGGCAAAAATAACACAGTGTCCCATTGAGACCTGATAATTACACGGGCCCACTGCCACACTGGGCCTGATGTATGGCCTCAGATAGCCATCTCACACCCACTAAGCTGATGCACACACAGACACACACAGACACACACACACGCACAAACACTTGCACTTAACACGTGGGCTGAATAAGCATACACACATGCTCTGCGAGATGGCATACCCCTTGTATTATAGAGTCGGAAAATCCATCTGCAGCTAACTTTAGCTGTAACCTTGCAGGGAGCCATGAGGTTTCAATTTTCAGAGGGTTTTGGTACAAGTTGTTTAAAAAAATCAGAAGGGTTAAATTGTGCCGTGAGGCCGCAGGTGTACAAGTCTCCTTCAACACAGACTTTGACAAAGATAAGAAATATCCCCGACACCTAGTGTGTAAGTGAGATGTTGGCATGTTACCTGCTCTTGCCACCAAACATGCTACTCACTGCCTCACCTGTTTAGAGCCTATCCCATCAAATCCTCCCAGGTCCAGTATTACACACATTGGTTAGCTAAGCAGTGAGCCATCTATGTATTCTACTGAACAAGGGCTACCAGCTTGAGTTGGAAAAATCAGCAATTATTTGAATTTTTTTACTTATTTTATTAACTCTTTGAACAATAAGCTTGTTTGATTGATTTACTGTCCTCTTTTGGGATAGCAAACATGTTATTTACATGGACATTTCAAGTTTTTTTCAAATCTCATGGAAAAAAACACTGATTTCAATAGTTTTCTGCCTTTGTATCACATATATTAGGTGTATTCACAGATTTGCACAGTCACTTTTACCTTTATCTGCAGGGGCAAGTTGTAAATCTTGAGCACTAATGTCACTTGGCCCATTACCAAAATGATTGGCAGCCTTCGCAGAATTACACCAATGCCAGTATGATTGTATTAAGGGTTCAGTACTTTACATAATCCCCTGACTGTGAAGTACAAGGCCAGGCTATTGTGTGAACTTGCAGGTGAGCCATTCTTTTCTAAAGTTGCCATCGTTCATCTGATGAACTGACGTGCTGACAGCGACAGCATCTCACAGGGGCGAACAACATCTGATAGGGCCACCTGGGGGCAGGTTCACAGAGAGAGGGAGAGTTCACGGCATGCCTTGTCTGGTCATCCGTTCGGTATGATAACATTTGATTTATGGTACAGGACAGTATACGGCTATCATGTAGCTGGTACCTTCTTGATGTGTGCTACAGTGCAGGCTCAGAGTCAGGCGTGAGGAAGGAGTGTTCAAACCAATAATTCTGAGCTGAGCTGACTCAGGTTTAGGTTATCCACCTAACGTGACATCAATAAGAGTTAACACCGATAAGCATCTCTGCACTATCAGTGTGCTGTGGATGTCGGCTACTGTTCATTTCCTTTCTCATTCTTTCCGTTCATGCCTGCTCAGCTACTAGCTGGTGCATCACTACCTAAAAGTGCTTAGCAAATAAAGATAAAGACATCAAAGTATTCAACACAATGCAGTACTGAAACACAATGAGCAACACTATATTATAACACCAACTTTGCGCTGAAGTCATGCAGGATGTAAAGTTGAGGTGTGACGACAGTTTTACGTTGCCTGGGGTTGAAAGAATCAGGCAGAATGAACACGTGCAGTTGCAGAAGCGAGCCATCAAAGCCTCCCAGCCACAGAAGCAAGCTTCATTTATCTCAGCCCTCCTGACAGGACCATTGTAACCTCATAAATAGACTGAGCCCATATCTGATACTGCACAGCCATCAGTGTAAAGATGGAATAGAGATGCACAATGCTGGGGTTGTAGGTAATATCAGTCTTTAGAATTATGAAGAGACAGTGATATCCCACTAGCTTTTCTGCACTACACACATATTACCTCTTGTGTCCCAGTGCTGATTGTAAAAGAAGAAAGGATGAGTTTGCTGTGTTTCAATAGGTTTGATCTCTAAATGCACAGCCTGTTCTTCACAACACGGTGGGGGGGGGGGGGGGGGGGGTGAACTTGTCCACAGCATGCTGCAAAACTGCAAAATTAGTTGGGCTAAATTGGAAACGATGGATTTCCCATTTCATACAGAATATTAGCAGTCATTGATGGTTTTATAAAAACTCGTCAAATATGTGTGGCTCTCATGAAGTAGCTGGCATCTGTAAAACCATCGACGTGTTACTCCAACAGACGGTGAAGGCAGCCTGTCAATATGTTCACAGTAGTGGCAATTTGTACCCCATATGTTCGCTGTAGCTTTTAAGCAAGTCTTTTCTCTGTTTTATTACTCATTAGTACTTTCACTCAAAAGCCATGATTCTCTTTAACTAGTAATGCTAAATGGGTTGCGACCAAACACATTGTTTTAACAGGATACTTTCTTTTTGGAAATGTGTGGAAATGTAAACGTCTGCAATGATTTGATAGTGCTCCATCCTCCATCCTCCAATCGAGTCTACAGGCATTTAAGTCTGGAATAATGGTTCCAGACTTTTTGTTTCACTGACCTTTTGACTAATAGAAAATAAGCCTAAACTCTTTGTTTCTCGATGACAGATTATCTTCTGCTCCTATCTTCTTGCATTTAACATCTGTAACAGCCTTTCTGTCCACTAAAAGTCCCTCTCCTGCTGTGGCCACCCCATGATATTGACATCCCATTCCTGACTGATACACATCTGCACATGGCTGCCAGCAGGGGAGCACATCCACACCACTGACATGTGAAGAAAACAAAACAGCAACAACAACAAAAACCTCCCTGCTTCTACCTTAACGACAAACAGGAGGCAGTATGAACTGATGTACCACTTATCTTTGATAGTGAAGGTGAAGCAACGTTCTCTTGCAACTGCTGGTTTCCAGAGGGTCACTGACTGGTCTGTAGGCCTGTTTAACCACATGACCCCACATCGCCACCACAAATATAGCGTCATATTGTTATCACAGCAAAATGTAATTGTTGTGAGAGATTTAGTTATTATTTTACAATCTGCTTGGATTTTCTTCTAGCACGGTGGTCAAATGTTTTGGGTTTTTTTTTTAATGTGTTCGACTACTTTTTAGAGACATCACAGTATTTTCAAAGCCATAATCTTATGGAGTACTATTATTACGAAGAGCATGGTTGGCTAACTGTGCAATAATATGAGCTAAGCCAGAGTTATCCTTTAATTTTTCCCAGCTCATTTGCCAGTGCTTAGCGTTTCTCAAATGTACTCTATACTTAAATCAGCTGCTGCTTTTGTCTTAATCAGGAGACAGCACTCACAGACCTATAGTTAGCTACAACTGAGGCAATGTTAGCTTTCCGGGAAGCTCGAGCCCTTGTTCATTTGATCTTTGCTAAATGCCTGTGGAAAGCAGAGGAAATGAGTGTTTTTTATTGCAGAAGTGTCAGAGCTTTGATGGAGGACTGTGCTGCTTCAGGATAGCGCGGGTGCACTGGCCAGGCTACAGGGGGTCACAGCTTCTCACAGCTTCAACACCACACACCCCCGCTCCCAGTTCAGAAACAGCATGCCAGAAACTTGTTTTCCAGACAGCAATGCCACCTTGGCCTGTGGTTAAGAGTGAGGGAATGTACCCAGTGGGACCTGAAACCACCTGCTGCACTCGCCCACTCTGCTCCCCGACTCCCAGCCTTCTCCTTTTACCAAACATCGGTTTCTAGGAACTCTTAGCCACCGCTATTCACTATTTGGCATGGCAGGGGCATGTTGGGGCGGCTGTATTCTTGTTTGTGCATTGTACGTGCATGTGTTTGTGTGTGCATGCGCTGACTGTCCAGCTGTCCGTCCAGAACAGGGGTCGTATGTGTATAAATGCATGTGTGAGCATGTTATGAGGGGTGAAGAGACAAGCAGCTGAGGGCTAATGAGCTATAATGAGGTCTAATAGTGGAAAACCCATCTAGAAGCCATGACCTTGGCATTAAGACTGATGCCCACAATCATAACACATCTAAAAACAGCCTGGGAAACAAGCTAAAACATGCTGTCGCCTCACATGGTGGTAAGTCATTGTCCATATTTCACAGGAGGCATTGAATTTCCACAGTTAGCAGCAATTACAGATTTTACAGTAAATCCACAGATTGCTCTTTGCTCTTTGTTTTGATGAGAGCGTTCATGAGGATAACAGAGATAGCCGAGCATGTGTAATGCTAATGTTGACACTTGAGAAGGTGTCTTGTGCATATTTTACTTCATGCCATTTGGTGGTGCTCTCATCCAGAGCTCCTCACGTTACATTGATTACACATATTTAGCATGGGTGGCCACAGTGAGTAATGAGCTGTCCCTTTACTTACTCTTTGAACCATATACACATATTCCGACTATCCCACACTGATTGATTCTGTTAAAGTACTTGCTGTAGATCATTTCATAACACTTGTTTGCATTTTCCTGCCCTTTTAATCTTATTTCACTGTCTTCTGCACCTTCTGAAGCTTTATTACCTCTCTGTAAGAAGCTGGGGAAATTTAAGCAGCTGGGGAAATTTCTTCAGGAAATTATGAGTTAAAGTTAGACACGAACTAACTGCTTGAACTTAGAAAGAACAGTTTGAATGCTTTCAAAGTGTTCTGGTTTCAGGGTTTTGTGATGTGTTGGAGTTTGATCTCACTCCGTTAGGTTTTATCGAGTGGGAGTGCTTGTTGGATATCCTTTACTGTTCTAGTGTTTTAGTTTTTGAATTCTTCTTCTGTTCCTCCCTCTGTCTCTGTGTGTTTGTTGCCTCGTCTCTGTTAACATGTTTGTTGTGTTGTCAGTGTAACTGTCAGTTGTGTATTTTGTGTTTTATTTTGATGGCTGGGTTCTCTTGAGTCATATTTAAATTTTGCTTCCTGTTTTATTGTCTCCTTTACCTCTGTTAATTGCTTTGGCCTGCTTAGTGTACTTATAGTCTTGTCTTGTTGTCAGTATGTCTGTTATGTTCTGCTCTTTTTTTGTGACCTGAACCTGTGTAGCTCTTTTGTGCTGTGTGTGCACCTTATGTTTCTTTGGATTCTGATTTTGTTTCATTTCTGTGTCTGACCTTTTAGATGTACTACAATAAATGCTCAACGTTTGTATGATATTGAGCCTCCAGTGTCTTCCCTTCGGGTCTCTTTACATCTGCCTAAACAAAACCTTTCTTTTTTCTTGAACTTTAAACTGTATCTTAAACCAGCAGCCACAGATGTTTGAAAAGCCAGTGTTTTTCTTCTTTCTTTCTTCTCTTTTTCCTTAACTTCATGCTTCATTCAGCTTTTTCTCTTTTCCTGCATTGTATCTGCATGACAAATATGAAATATGGCAAGACTGACAAAGATTGTTAGTTGGCAAATTAATATAGATGTAACATAGATAAAAGATTGTTAGAACCAATGAAAACCAACCACCAAAAGAACCAATGACCAATGAAAAATGTTCAAATGCAATCTGTTGTTCAAACGGGACTCCTGAGTGAACATCCACCACACTTCACCATCCTGCTTTCTGCATTTTGACTGATACAAATGAAACTCATAAGCTTGCAACTATATTAATGATATAAAGGCATTTAAAACAGGTGCCTGACATTTAAGAGACACAAACACAATATTATTGGTAATCAAATTTTAAGTAGTTGTAACTTATTTAGCAGTTATAATAAGTTCTAAACATTTTTACTCCAAAATTTGCCCCAATCTAATTTTTATCTTCTCTTTTTTTTCTCCTTTCTTTTTGGCCTCATATATAAAAAGAGGTGAACTAAACAGGTCACCTGGACTACATCCATTTCTTAAAGCACAGTACACACATACACACACATGCTCATTCTTCTTCACTTCATCTGACAAGTTCATGTGTTTTATGGAACAGCTAATACAAACAATTCACAGGCCATAAGTCGTTATCTCAACTGTTTGTGTTTCACCATATATTACATACAAGTGCACCCGAGGGACCTTATTCAGTTAGCCAGGAATACACAGAAAAAAAACACATGAACACAGTTGTGTCAAAGGTGTGTTTTTCTCTAATATACATAACTGATACAAGGAAATAAGCTACTGAATTTGCCCGTATGAAAGTCCTTTTTAGTCATATTTGATTGTGGTGTGATATTTATTTTTACATACTTACGGTGCAGCTAATCATGGTGGCATTAGCTGTTTATTTGAGGCCTTTCGTATGACTTAAGTAACCAGTGGATTATAAGGAATACATACATATATAGTCATTTCAAGTTTCTTTAAAAGCTCCTACATCAGAGGAGATCTTTTTGTTCCATAACATTAAGTAGCACGCATGCAGTTTCTGTTTATTTTGATTTTGTTGTCTTTTATTTAGTTTAAAGCATCCCAAAACTGATCTTGAAACGTCTAACGCAGGCGGCTCTTTAGTCCTTACACTGCGGCTCCGCGTGGTTTGGGAAAAGAAATTAGAAGTATTTAGCTGAAGTGTATTTTATTTATGTTAGTTCTTTTTTAACTTGTAGTTCTAAATTGGAAGATTATTGTGATATTTAAATATAAAAATCAAATGATATTTTATTATTTTTTCATCGCTCACAATAAGCGTCACACTCGCGGAAGCCGGTATGCTCGCCAAAACGCCGTGCATTTATCGAGACTTTCAACCCCAGGTAGGTCGATTATGGAGCTTCGGATCCACATTATGTCAGTAGCTATTCTCCACCGTGAACTATGTTAAAAACAAACAGCGCTCACGCCTCACAGATGACAGCTTACAGTCCTGCGTAAAGATGAAAGTGACTTCGTACAGCCCCGATTTGCAGACGCTGTGCGCAGAGGTTCAGGAGCAGAAGTCCCATTGTAAACATACCACGGCAGACCCGACGATGTTTCCATGAACATGCTTTTCAGCATCTCTTTATTGACCACTTTTCACACACGGTTGCTGTACGCATACAGCCAGCTGTAGCTTTTCAGCTCACAGCCCTACACATACCAACACAACAGCACAAATAGCACAGACGTGAAGGTGGCGAGGCGTGATTGCTTGTGTGCTCAGGTGCGTCCGCCTCCCCTGCAGACCACACCACACACATTAACCAGGTAAAATACATATTTAGGCAGAATTTTGCAAATATCTATTTTTAATTTTTTAGCAGCATAGTGCTTTTTTTCCAATTATTTTTTATAAGTCAGGTCAAGGCTCCAAAAGCCCAAAGGCAAAATATCTGGTGTGAGCCGCCACCCGCAACAGTTTTTGTTTGCTACATGGATCATTTTAGTTCAGCTTTCCTTTTGTTATATTTCTTTAAGAGTTCAAAATGTGTTAATTACATAAATAAATTGTAACTTTCTCTGTAGCACTTCATGGATTTCATAAGCAGCACACCTTAGTTGTTCACACAAAGCATAAAAGTAAAAAACAATATATACAGTGTTACCTTCATTTTAGATATCAAAAAGTATTTGCGGCTCCCAGTGTTTTCGTTTGCGTGGAAACCAGGTCCAAATGGCTCTTTGGGTGTGAAAGGTTGCTGACCCCTGGTCTAACGCTTCATCAATGACACATGTGTCTAGTACATACTCTACACTCACTATATTGGTGTGCCTGTTGTGCTTTATTAGGCAGTATATGTACGCCTGGCCAGCCGGCTAGCAAAGACAGGCCCTGTCAGTGTGGGCTGAATGCTGCTGGAAGAATAACAGCAGTTGCTGGTTAAGCAGCACACTGTGACTTGTTAAGACTGGGATGGTGTTTTCTTCACAGCAGTAGATGTTTAACAGCCCATATCTAACTTTCTCACACTACACAGAAAAGCATGGGCTGTGTATATGTGGCTTTACCTCCCTGCTGTTTCATAGCTCTGTCAGGGCTGTTCAGCCCTCAGACTCACTTAATTTCACTCAGTGTTGGACAGGTACGCTCAACACTGGAAGCTGCCCCTGCTTCAGGCTAGATCTTGTGCTAAATTAACTTTGACTGGCAGGTGGTTGTGTCCAATCCTGGATGTCTAAGCAAGGGAAGCTAGATTGCACATCATCTTCAGCATCAAAGGTCTCTTTACAACAGATCAGTCAGTAGGCCTAACAGGAGGAATGTAGCTTCAGGACAGAGGCATTTTCACTTCCTCCTTTTGTAATAAAGCCCTCAGGTGGTGGAAGAAGCTAGAGGGTAAGAGAAGTTAGTCATTTCTAACTTAGTTTTAAGGCCATATAAATAGCAGCGCTTTGAGTTTAAAATAGCAACAATGCCTGCCATAGGAAGTGGAAAGTGCTGATGGCAAAAATTACACAAGTTTGTTTCCATATACACAAATAAAAAGATAACATTGCATTGCTATAACACAATTTTCTGTAAAACTGGGCTGTATTTTCACATCTGCCTGCCTGTAGAAGCCAGCCATCACCTTCCTTCATCCTCATGCAATTTCTCTAGTTAACATCACAAACTGCCCTTCTGCTGTCGAGCCATGCTTTAAATTCCTGTTGGTTAAATAGAACACATTTTTATAATTTCTTAAATATGAGTTAAAATACAGGTTGTCACTTTCTTTTCTTTTGGTGCCAAGGTTCTGTTGGCAGTGCTAGATCTGAACCTGAAAGGTTGTTTTTCTATGTTAGTTCAGTGATGGACAGAACGTAACTCGCCTGTCATCCAGGGTCAGCTGGACGAGTTCCCTGCAGGCCTAGTTGGATAAACAGATTTTAAAAAACGTACAAATGGATGATTCAGTTCAATTTGATTCAATTCATATGTGTTCAGTTCAGTTCATCCATTCTATTCCGCTTATTCTTAACAGGATCATGAGGGGCTGGAGCCTATCACAGCTACCATAGAGCGAGAGGCAGGGTAGACCCTGGACCCGTGTCACCAATCTGACACAGGGCTCATTTGAATTCAGTTTTATTTATATCAACAGTCACCTCAAGGTGTTTTATACTGTAATGTAAAGCTACTCCAATATTAGAAAGCACACCCCAACAATCAGATAGCCTTTTAGCGTGGCAGCAGTGGATGAATGGATGGTATTTAGGCTCACTGCTGCTTTCAGTTTTCACTTGTTCTTTCTTGTGTTCTAAATTAAGAAGTTTGCTTTAAGTCAATGACAAAACTGTCATGAAGCAAACTTCTTGAAGACTGAACAATCTCTTAAGGGGACGGACCTGCTAGTTATTCAGAAATGTGCTAAAACTGTTTATCACAATAAGGCATTCAATGCATTTGTCTCATAGTAATGCGAAAGGTATCCTTCTGCGTCCTTATGAGACGCTCCAGAGTCTCAATTGAATCCAACAGAATGCCGCTCGCAGCAGAAACGCGCGCTTAGAGCAGAAGTTCCAGCCGTCCAATCCTAACCTTAACTCTACCCGTAACCGTACACTTAATCCTAACCTTAACGTAACCTTAACCCTATCACATAGTGTTTTCCAAAATGATGAATGATCAGAACGTAAAACACATTTACATTTAAAGATTCATTTCAAATAGCTCACGCGCCTCCGAGCGCGTAACATACCGATGGTTTGTCACAGAGAACGTGTTGAGTATTCAAACTAGGTGCTTATTTAAAATTATTCTGACTTATTGTTAAAGCTTTAGTTGTTCACAGGAAACTGGTTTTGGACGCCTTTCACTGGTGTTACACAAATTCTATAGTCTGACGTTGCTATGTTGGGACATTGTAATAACATTATATCACATTTATCCCAGAGCCATCAAGCATTACACTTGTTTCAACCACTGAAACAACATGTGGTAGTTTTGTATGTTGTCTGGTTAGGACAGTTTTGGATTCCAACCCAAGTATTGTGAGTATGCTATGTGCCTTTGCACCAACAAAATACAAAGTGAACCATGCCTGATATTGGACTGCTCACATATTTCTCAAGGTTTTTTTTTTAACCAGTCCAAAAGATAAACTAGCTACTCTTACACTCCATATAAAATGACATACTGTCCTCTGCTTGCTTAGAACACTGCCTTAAGGGGAAATCTCAGGGGGCTCTTAAACATTTCTGCCTGGTTGTGTAAGACTGTGTGTTTGGCCCATAACAAAGGATGCCTTAAGCTTAATGTTTTGGAAAAAGGGTGGTGGGGGGGGGGGGGGGGGGGGGGGGGTGATCTTTATGGAGCTGTTCGTTGGTGCCTTGGAATGAAGGTCATTGCTAATTAATACTCCTGTGCTGTAGCCCTCACTATCCCCAGCTCTGGTGCTGTTGGTTCTGGTCCCTGCGTCGACCTGTTGTTGATTGTCAAATTTAGCAATGATGGCAGCCTCATCTGCTCTCTCGGCCTGCTGGTTTATGAGACAGGGCGTGATTGAGATCAATATGAACTGTGTTCCTTCTCCTATGGATGTAGTGTGTTTGATCTCCACACTTTGATCTTAAAGAGATTCTTCAGTGTCGTTCCTCTGACATACCAAAGAAAAAACAGAGATCCTTGAGGTCCTTAGAGGTGACTGTGAACCCTAAAAAAAAAACCCTGCAAACTCAGTGTATCCTCTTACAATGAGATAGCATGACTGAAACCAGTGAGTGGCACTTCATAACAACTTTTTTCTTTCAGGCTACAACTGACTCCCGAGAAAAAATTCCTTTGTAAAGTGGCCCATCAGATGAGAACAGCTTTTTTTTTTGTATTGCAGTTGTTGATTCCTGCCATTATTTGCCAACATTCTGGAAACTAAGCTACATGAAAGTGTTTGCCTGATCACTAGCAAATAGAAGTTCATAAAAGAACAAAGCTGTCCTCATTGAGAAAGAAGTGACAAATCACTTAAAGCAAATAAAGTTTCTTTTAAAAGTCCTGCTTTATCCAGAGGGGATTAGAATCTGGCAATCTTATTATGAAAAGAGAAAGAGTAATGAATTTCATGCCCATGAGCACTGACTAATATCCTTAGAATCTAATCCAGACACGTTGTAAAACAAGAAACATCTATAACCTCTAATTAAAGACACTTACATTTACTTAATACAATCAGAATCTACAAATGTGCAAATTTTGCAAACTGCAAGAGTCAAACTACTGGACAAAAGATGTCTCCTGTTTCAATGAAAAGTCCAAACACAACATACGTGCAGTCGAACTTTCCAAAGCGTGTAAAAGAATCCACTTGTTTAAGTTGGATAGTGGGCTATGATGGGTTTCCAGTTGTAAATGAACATTACTTTCAGATTTAATGTGGGCAGGGAAGCTTTGCCCCAGCGGATGAACAAGAAAATAGCATTTTGCATTGCATTCCTTGCAATAAACCCCCAACATCCAAATGAAGCAAAACACATTTTTAGTGAAGCATCAGCCTTTCTTACATAAATGAAGTATGGTAATAATATATTTCTCTATTAATACACTTAAAAATCACACAGCTGGTATTGCTGTTGGAAACATGAAATCCATCATTTCCAGGATGTTTTCTGGGAACGGCCTTCAAAACACTGAGCGATCGCATGAGGAAAAGAGAAGGCAGTCCTGATCAGGCAGCGAGCTGGATTGCTGTCGTGCTGGCGAGCAATACATTTAAAAGAATTTTTATCCTCAACCAGACCAAACACTTTAGGAAAACATACCACGGTATGGAAGTCAGCACGTGTCATGGTACACTTGTACACTGGGAAAAACATCAGAGGAATCCAGGATCAGGCCATGGGAGGCTGGCATCAGTCTACTCCTCTGGCCATTCACAGTAATGTGCTCAGACTGGGTGCCTGTCATAATATTAGTGATAGCATTTTTAAATAGTTCAGACAGGACCTCTAAAACATCACAGTAACCCCTGCACTGAAGTATTCAAAAACAAAACTCGGTGTAGAGGCTTATAGAAACTAATAGATTCTATTTGCTTGGAACAGCAATCACTTCCTTTTTGGATTTTTGGAAATTTGTGCAGAGGTCAGTAATCTATTCTTAATGAATGGTTGGTTTTAAAAAGTCTCTCAAGAAAGTTAAAAATTTAGACCAAAAAAAGTTATTAATGGAATAAAATAAATATGAAGAAAACATGTATCAACAAATTACTTAATCAAAGTTTTCTTAAAATCTAACCATTTTATACTGTGACACTTCTAGAGACTACCCATATTAGGGACTTGGAAGTGGCAGGCCCAGATTAGGGGGCCATCCACGCTCCGCCTCTCCAATAACCTGTCCATCCTCACCTCTGCCATCCCTGCCGTCAGGACTCTGCTGATATTTCGACCATGAATCAGACCTTCAGTGTTTCTCCATCTAAATGACTTCCTCAGGTCAGAGGTCGATGTCTCATCACTCATTAATCTCAAGCTGATTATTTAGTCAGGTTGAGCTCCCGAGATGCTTGTTTATTTGAAGGGAACAAGGAAATATGAGATTCCCTGGTGTTTCAGTGTATATTATCATCTGAATGCATATTCTGTTATTTGTGTATCATTCAGCATGACGATGAATGGTAACCTACAGCATCTTTATTGTGTTTGTTTTATGTAATCTAGTCAAGCAAAGAAAAGCAATCACAGCATTTTTTAAAACCTTTTTAATACTTTTTTATGTCACTGTGTCTGACTCAAAACCGTTCTCACAAATTGAATCCGCGGTTCTATTTTTCAAATATGACTCAGTATCTGTTTTCCGAAGTGGTCACCGCCTTCTCAGTCGCTCCGACTCCCATTTTTCATGAGAACTTCAGCCCGTTGCTTAGATTGCGGTTGAGTTCAATGCAATCTGAAAGGATCGCGATGACATATTTGTGTCAGGAAGCCGGCCCGGGCATTGAATACCATTTAGAAACACAAAGGCGATGCAGAAGGCGATATTTACATCAACAGGAACATTAAAGGCTGTGACAATGTAGCCCCCGTACTGCAGCGTGCGTCAACAAAGTGATGCCACAGCAAGTTTAAATCCCAAGTTAATTTGCGCCCATAGAATGTGGCACGGCCAAGTGGGGTGGGAAGAAAGGACTGGCAATTGTGTTTTGTTTTTGTATCAGCTTCACAAACAGTGGCACTAACAAAGTATCCTTTCTGTGCCGTTTCCTTCCAGTCTGATTGGACTAATTGGGACCTGTTGACAGCAAATCCCATCCGTGCAGGAACAGGCCAATCACGTCTCGGCATCTGTCATCCCTGGCACACAGAGCTTCCCCCCCTTTTGTGAAGGCCTTTGTTTCAGTGACCTCAATGACCTTTAGCATTTTTTAATATCAGAAGCCTGATTAAGTCTTCCAAAACAGGAAATATAATGAAATATTATGGTGAAGAGAATTTAGTGCAAAGGATGAAGGTTGTCCTTTATAAGTGCTCCTGTGAGGACATTTGCAGCAGTAAACTTTAGATTTAAGTGTTTGAGTTTTATTTGATATTTTTAGCTTGCATTTACTTCATTAACAAACGTTCATGCAGCACTTTTTCTTGACCTGTGACATCATTTTCTGATTGAAAGATACGGGAATGAAATATGACAACATCAAATCGTTAACAAAACTTTATCACAGATTCAGAGTTACTGAGATTGTTTCGATTTTGCATACACCAACCTGTTTTGGGCACATGCAAATGTGCTGTTGTCGTTTGTTGTTTTTATTATACTGCAAACACATGTCTGGAAACATCAGTGACACGATAAAATTTCAACTGCAACAAGTTTGGTCCCACATTGTTGCCGTTCAAACAGATGACAGTCATTTACTCAAGAACTCCCGGTGAAACGTTTTCATACATGTGGGAAGGAGTTAGAGAGCTAGGTCGATTTCACTGTGATGTAAACAGATACATCCTTGCTGCTTTAGTATTTTATGTCTGCTTTGAAGACGGTGCAAAGTGACAGGGCGCAACATCACCTTTGCTCCAGAGACAAACGAGCAGAGGTGGTAGCGGGTGTGGAGCAACCAAAAAAGCCACTGAGCTCCATCCAAAGTCTCTGCGAGCAACTTGTCTGTCAGCACCATTATGAGGCTCTCATACCTTGGCCAGCACCTGTCTTTGGCAGTCCAGGAGTTTGGTGACCCCCCTCTCCTGGACCCCTCCCTTTTCTCCAGACTCCCCAGCACCCTCCATCCTCAGAAGCTAAGGAGACACTCGGGGATCCCCATTCATCCAAGGATGATCGAATGAGCGTGAACCAGAAGAAAAGGCAGCTGTGATGAGAGAGAGAAAGAGAAACGTGTGTGTACCCATGTCCCCTTTTGTGCCTTTAGCTACCACCCCTCTTGTCTTCCACGGCCGTGTCCACACAATAGAGTCTTAACAGGAGCTGTCAGCAGACAACACTAGTGTGACCACTATGGGCACCGGGGTTAGCCTGGATCACATTAGCGCTGTGTTTGTATGGCACTGAAAGCCAGTTAGCTACAGTTCTGCACGTTTTGTCGCGTTTTCTAAAGGAGCCAGCGGCACCTTTCAGGCTTGTGTTTACTGACACTGACTGCCAAAGAACTAGAGATTGCCACATCACTGAAGAAACGGAGAGGCTTGGAAAAAAAAAAACATTAGGTAAAGGTGTCCAGCGGGTCCTCCACTTTGCACCTGAGGTTTTGATCAATATAGTCAAGTGATGACACGTCAGTTTGAGCAGGCAAAAAAGAGACGGCACAGCTGTGAATGGCGGCGCTGAGAGATGGCTGCAGGTGAATTGTCTTGACAGCAGATACAGTGTATCAACGTGCTGCTTTTAAGTGTGTGTTTATATCCCTGTCGCCACTCACTATTTCCTTATGTTTGTAGCACCATTTGACCGGTGTTTGTGAACTCGCTACCCTCATTTTGTTCTCCCTTTTGGCGATATTGAAATGTTCATGAGTTATTGCACGGTACACAGAGCCACGAGCCAGCTGCAGCCATTGTCTCGTGTTTGATTCATGTAATTTAGCCACAAAGGCAACTTAAGAAGTTTAAGCTCTGGAAACAAAAGAGGTGGGGTGTTATGATCTGATAAAGTTGAACCAGCTCATGATTCTAATTGTGACTAAACAATATTAAGGCAGGTGCCTTCGCAGAAAAGGATTAGGAATGCACACATGGAGGGAAAAAAAGACCACCTATGCTAGGCTGTGTGGAGCAGTGTGCTTGGGATTTAGCTTGTTGTGTCTTTTGAACTGCAAAGAATATCAAAGAAACATGGACATCTACCGCTTGAGCATGTAATACCCGTACAATAGCAGCATTTATAGGATTTCTAAACACAGTTACTATACAGAGCTTATGAAGTTGAGGTTTTAAAGCTCCCTGGCCATTAGATGGCAGTAATGCATAGCTGAGCAAACTCATCTCCTGGAATAGAAGCTGTTATTTTCTGCTCTCTTCAAAAGATCAAAACAAAGTTCTGTTTGACTATTTATGTGTTTAAAGCAGCGAGTGACTCAGCACATCTTAGTTTGGGTTCAGGTTAAGGTACAGATGACAGCAAATGCAGACTCGTTGCACATCAGTGTGAACTTCTAGAGTCTCTGTCACTTAAAAAACATCTAAACATAAGACATCTGCATGTTCATCAAATGAAAACCACATAAACAATTTACAGTCACTGTCTCCAACTGGGAGCTTCACACTGAGAATAGGAGGAGAAAAAAAAGAAGCTTGCATATAAGATCACATTATTGGTAATGCTTATCAATAACCTGAACATTTTTTTTCCGTTGGGTTTTCACCTGTGAAATGCACACAAGAAGCAAACAGATGAAATTTGAACACTCCTCTGTCATTGTTCAAAGGTTTACTGTAAGCGTAGGATCACATCTCGGATTCCAAAGGGACAAGCCACCAATAAACAAACAAGCAAGTCAGAAGAAACACTTTTGACAGAGTGAATAAGTCACTGTGGAAGCTGGCTGCAAGAGCTTTGTTGTGGTCTGGCTTTTATCTGTAAGACAACACAAGACAACATCTGAGGGCATTTGGTCTGCGATGCACACAGCGGATCAAACCGGCCTTATCTGCAGGCCCTGGTCACCAGTGTTTGTGTTACCTTCCCACAGTTCTCTTTACGGTGAGATTAACTCCCACTTTATCACAGCTATCAAGGTTCTAGCCTCATGCCCCTATTTATATAAGATTAGGGTTATTTCAGTGCTGTGTTTGTTTTATTTTATATTTACAGTTTGCTGAAGTGCACATCCATTCCAAACTAGGGCTGGACTGGTAATCTGACATTTTCCTGGTCCAACACAATTTTGGGCCAATGGGCCAGCCTGAGGGGCCACTGTGTAAAGCAGCGGTCCCCAACCCCCGGGCCACGGACCGGTACTGGGCCGTGAGAGTTGAGCATGGGTGTGAAATTCATGATTTTCAGGGTTTTATTGGCTTAGTGTTATTTTTTATCACTAACTCTGTTTCCCTGGTTCTTTTCCTGTGTTTAATGAATAAATCATCTGTTTTTTTGGGACCGGTACTGGTTTTATTTTGTTGTATTTATCCACGACACCTTAAAGGCCGGTCCATGAATATTATATAATATTGCCGGACATAAACCAGTCCGTGGAGCAAAATAGGTTGGGGACTGCTGGTGTAAAGCAGTGGCTGTACAAGCACTGACAGCAGCTCTTCAGTCATTCTCATTACTGACACTGACATTACTGTCATGCAACCGGCCCCTCCCCTACCTTTGCTCTGCACCCACCTTGTGGAAACAGTGCTGCCAACTTAGCGACTTTGTCGCTATATTTAGCGAGTTTTCAGACCTGAAAGCGCGTATCGCTTTTACTCTCAACAAGCAGCGGGTGCTGTACCGCTTGTGTTTTACTCTTATGCTGTTTTGTGGATCACAAGGTTTAAAACTACTTATAAACACACACACACAAAGTAACTCCACCAGAGTGCCTATTTCGGGTCACTTTTGCCGGTCCAAGCCCGGGTAAAGGAGCAGGGTTGGAATTTTGACATTAAAAAAAACAATAATTGCTAAAAGAAATTTAATTTGTAGTTCTAAATAAACTCTAAATGCATTTAGGACGTTTTTTACTCACTTTATGTCTCTTCCACGATGTTATTTCTCTCTCCAACAACATAGGTTACAATTAGATTAGCATGACCAATTATGCAAATTAGGCGATGCCGTCATTTAGCGACTTCTAGCGACTTTTAGGACAACCAATAGCGATTTTCTTTACTGAGGAGTTGGCAACACTGTGTGGAAAGCGTTTAGTGTGGAAGAAGTGGAGCTGAGAGAAAACAATGAAAAGAAGCTAAAAATAGATGCAGCACTCCGTGGTATAATTCTCAAACACGTACCCTAAAGCAGACGACTCGTAATCTGGAGAGGAAATGGCATGTCACAAATCTAGAGGATCATCATTTAGCCTGGAGAAATAGTTTGCTGCTTTATAAGAAAGCCCTCCGCAAAGCCAGAACATCTTACTATTCGTCACTGATTGAAGAAAATAAGAACAACCCCAGGTTTCTCTTCAGCTCTGTAGCCAGGCTGACAAAAAGTCAGAGCTCTTTTGAGCCAACCATCCCTTTAACGTTAACTAGTAATGACTTCATGAACTTCTTCACAAATAAAATTTTTATCATTAGAGAAAAAATTACCAATAATCATCCCACAGATGTAATATTATCTACAGCTACTCTTAGTACCATTGATGTTAAGTTAGACTCTTTTTCTCCAATTGATCTTTCTGAGTTAACTTCAATAATTACTTCCTCCAAACCATCAACGTGTCTTTTAGACCCCATTCCTACAAAACTGCTCAAAGAAGTCCTGCCATTAATTAATTCTTCGATCTTAAATATGATCAACCTATCTCTAATAATCGGCTATGTACCACAGGCCTTCAAGCTGGCTGTAGTTAAACCTTTACTCAAAAAGCCATCTCTAGACCCAGCAGTCTTAGCTAATTATAGGCCAATCTCCAACCTTCCTTTCATATCAAACATCCTTGAAAGAGTAGTTGTCAAACAGCTAACAGATCATCTGCAGAGGAATGGTTTATTTGAAGAGTTTCAGTCAGGTTTCAGAGCTCATCACAGCACAGAAACAGCTTTAGTGAAGGTTACAAATGATCTTCTTATGGCCTCTGACAGTGGACTCATCTCTGTGCTTGTCCTGCTAGACCTCAGCGCAGCGTTCGATACTGTCGACCATAATATCCTATTAGAGCGATTAGAACATGCTGTAGGTATTACAGGTACTGTACTGCAGTGGTTTGTATCATATCTATCTAATAGACTCCAATTTGTGCATGTAAATGGAGAGTCCTCTTCACACAGAGGTTAATTATGGAGTTCCACAGGGTTCAGTGCTAGGACCAATTCTGTTTACATTATACATGCTTCCCTTAGGCAGCATCATTAGAAGACATAGCATACATTTTCACTGCTATGCAGATGACACCCAGCTCTATCTGTCCATGAAGCCAGATAACACACACCAATTAGTTAAACTGCAGGAATGTCTTAAAGACATAAAGACCTGGATGGCCGCTAACTTTCTGCTTCTTAATTCAGATAAAACTGAGGTTATTGTACTCGGCCCTGAAAATCTTAGAAATATGGTATCTAAGCAGATTCTTACTCTGGATGGCATTACCTTGGCCTCCAGTAACGCTGTGAGGAACCTTGGAGTCATTTTTGACCAGGACATGTCCTTCAACACACATATTAAACAAATATGTAAGACTGCTTTCTTCCATTTGCGCAACATCTCTAAAATTAGAAATATCCTGGCTCAGAGTGACGCTG